>NC_133619.1:131021971-131321971 GCF_048593235.1 Sminthopsis crassicaudata | reverse complement strand
GTTCTTCTCTTTCACCATAGAAGCTGTTAGTCATTAGAGTCTTCTTTACTTTTTTTTTTTTTTAATTACTTTTTTTAAAAGAATTAAAGTTTGCCCTTAGGGTGGGGGAAGGTTTTCCAAGAGACCTTGGCTGTGCTGGGTCAGTGCTGATTTACTTCCAGTACTAGGTGGGCATATCCAAGTCCTGTGAGATTCTGGCATTTAGGGGTTCCCTATTGATCTTTTGTGTTTGTGTTGGTTGTTTTATAACTTCTCTGCTGATCTACTGGATTGAAACCAGGTCAGAGTGGCCAACAGTGCTAAAGATTCCTATAGATTCCTCCCAGTAGGATTCTCTTCCATGCAGAGACTGCTCCTCCCTGGGATTCTGTGATTTCTGGGGTGACATTTGTACTCAGCTTCTTGCACTGACTGCCTCCCTCTTGTTTCCAATTGAAACATACATTTTTTGGTGATCTTTAAAATTATCTTCTGCTGATAATTTGTTTCACTCCCAATATTTGTGAGTTCTGCTGGTCCAGAGCTAATTCAGATGCTGGATTTTGTAATTAGTATGAGGGTTGTAGAGAAGGTCAGAGACAAACATGTCCTCTGGAAGTTGCTCCACCCTGTTACAGAAATAAAGATTTGAATATTTCAAGGAATATTTCTTGGTCATTGTTTACCTGTCAATAGTACCTAAAATACTTTATATCATGTTTTAATAATGAAAGTACCAAAAAGTTATTTTAATAAGCTAGGCCACATTCAGGGCAATTCCTTGAGAGTTTCAATCTAAAGCTAACAAATTGAGATATTTATTATTTATCTAAGCCAAAACAAAAGATTTAATTAATCATAAAAAGGGAACAATATTTATCTAGGTTATAGTATTGATATAATTTAGTGGAACTTCCAAGTCTTTATAATATTGTTTGTGTGAAGCCTTAGCCAAGGAATCTAGATCCCTGTGTCATGACTATTTTTTACTCTAGTGACCAGGAATATTTATAAACTAATGCCTATTGAGATTAGTTAAGTAGCACAATACTTTGCATAATGTCTATAATAATTTGATAAAAAGAAAAACTCTAGGGAGTAGCAAAATTTTCTCAGTTTTCTTTTTAATCCTCCACAATATTTATCGAAGCACATTTTACATAGGAACATTCAATTTTTGATGAATAAATTAAACAAATACACATTTTTTTAAAAATGGGACTTAGTTGTATGATAGGGAGTAACCATTCCATGGACCTTTCATGAAAAATAGGAAACTCTTCAGAATTAAGGAAAGGCATTAGGGAACCAGCCTTGTGCTATAGTCAAGTCTTCAAGGGGGGGAAAAGGAGTTTCTTTCTTCTCATTACTGTCTTAATCACAGAAAATTATAATGACTTTTGACAGATGAGAAATTTTGGAATGCCCAGTAATATCAATATACCCAGAACATTAGTGGTTACTTGTATTAGAAGGTGTCTGTTTGGGGAACCACATATAAAAAAGAAAAAATTGGGGAAAGACAAGCTCAAGACAAGAGAAGGGATGTGACACGTTGGGATTCAGAAGGGTTCTACTCAGTCTGTGCCAACAGGTTAAACAATATGCCTTGAAAGTATAATCCCTCAGTGAAAGGTGGAGCCAAGATGGCAGAAAAAACACAATATGGCATGATGGGAGATGAACTAAGTGCAAGCAGGCCTATCACAAGCCCCAGGGCAGCATTACAGAACCAGGTAAGTGGGAGCTACACTAGACAGACAATCTATGGGGAGGAATCTACAGCAGTGTTGGCTACTCTGCCCTGGCTGCAAGCCAATAGATCAGCGAAGAAGTTATAAAAGATCCAAGACAAACACAAAAGGGAAATAGTGAACACTGAATTGCTAGAATCTCATTTGACCTGGCCACGCCCAGGCAGCACTGGAAATAAGTCATCAGGGACTCAAGGAAAC
The DNA here is from genome assembly GCF_048593235.1 of Sminthopsis crassicaudata. Lineage (NCBI taxonomy): Eukaryota > Metazoa > Chordata > Mammalia > Dasyuromorphia > Dasyuridae > Sminthopsis > Sminthopsis crassicaudata. Next base: position 131,320,037 of record NC_133619.1, on the reverse strand, counting down.
CACTGCCACTTGTAGAAGAAGTTTGGAAAGCCTCCCCTGCCCTAAATGCAGACCTTAATTTATTTTTAATGAATAAAAAAGCAAAGAGATCTCTGACCATAGAAAGTTTTTATGCTAAAAGAGAAGTACAGATTTAAAATCCTTAGGAGACTAAAAGCAGATCATTACCAGATGAAACCTAAAAGGAGATATAAATTGGTCCCAACACAAAGTTCTCCTAGAAGAAACTAAAAAGGATCTTAAAAGAGAACTAGAAGAAAAATGGGGTATGGAAAAGAAAACTTTTCAAGAGGATTTGGAAAAGGCCTATAACTAATTTAAAGATAAATTTGATAAAATGGAAAAAGAAAATAATTCCTGAATTTGTGAAAAAGAAAAAGAAGATAACTCCTTAAAAACAGAATTTGTGAAATGGGAAAAAAATCTATAGAACAAAACAAGTCATTTAAAAACTCAATTGGACAAAAACAAAAGGGAATTTAAAAAAAAAGTAAATGAAGAAAACAATTCACTAAAAATGAGAACTGAAGAAAAGGTAATGAATGATTCAATGAGACATCAAGAATTAGTCAAGCAAAACCAAAAAAAAAAAAAAAAAAAAAAAAAATTAGGAAAAAACGTAAGATACCTAACTGAGAAAAAAAAAAAAAAATGACCAGGAAAATAAATCCAATAGAGACAATCTAAGGATTATTGGATTTCTGGGAAAACATTATGGAAAAAGAAACAGGATACGATTTTTCAGGATATTATAAAAGAAAATTGCTCAGATTTTATAGATTTAGAAGGTAAAATAGCCATTGAAAGAATTCACCAAACACCTCCTGAAAGAAACCCCAAAATTTAAACTCCAAGGAATATCATGGCTAAATTTCAGAACTATTGTTCCAAGGAAAAAATATTACAAGCAGCCAGAAAAAAAAAACAAAATCAAATACTGAGGAGCCATAATAAGGATTACCCAGGACATAGCAACTTCCACCTGAAAAGATCAAAGGGACTGGAATATGATATTTTTAAAGGCAAAGGAACTTGGAATGCAGCCAAGAATAAATTACCCTGATAAACTAAGCATTTTCTTCCAGGAAAGAAGATGGGCATTCAATGAAACTGGTGAATTCCATTTATTTTTGAAGAAAAGAACAGAGCTGAACAAAATATTTGAACCCCAAATATAGAAATCAAGAGAAGTATAAAAAGGTACAAACAAAAGAACTCTAGAGAGTGCATTTATAATTTGATTTTACTGTTATAAAAAAGAAACGAGAGGTAGAAATGGGGTTGTACTAGAAAAAAGGGAAAGTGGAGGTAAAATGAGAGAAATTTCATCTGAGTCAGAGGCAAAAAAATATTATAATTAAGAGAAAGAAGGGAGGGGGTGAAGATTGTATGAATCTTACATTCATCATTTTTGGCTTAAAGAGAAAATATTAAATATATTTGGTTTCACAGAGCAACTTCTCTCACCTTATAGAAAACTGGGAGGAGAAATTGCAAAAAGGGAAGGGATACACTAAATAGAAAGGAAAACAAAAATAGTAGGGGAAAGATATAAGAAAGGAGAAGGGACTCTAAAGAGGGAGGGCTGCTTAATACAAGTGGTACTCATAAGTAAAATAGTATGGAGAAGAGAGAGGGGAAAAGGAAAGAGAAAAAGTATAATTTGGAGTTAATAAGATGAAAGGGAATAGATAATTAGTAGTTTTAAGTGTAAATATGAATGGGGTGACCTTTACCATAAAGCATAAGCTGATGACAGACTGGATTAAAATCCAGAATCCTACAATATGTTGTTTATAAGAAATTGATTTAAAACAGAACAGTACATATAGAGTAAAGGTAAAAGGGTGGAGCAGAATCTATTATGTCTCAGGTAAAGGACAAAATCAGGCATAGCCATCCTGCTCTCAGACCAAGCAAAATCAAAAATTGATCTAATTAAAAGAGATAAGGAAGAAAACTATATATTGCTAAAGGATACCATAGATAATGAACCAATATCAATATTAAACGTATATGCACCAAGGCATTTAAATTCCTAGAGGACAAGTTAATAGAGTTGCAAGAAGAAATAGACAGCAAAACTGCACTAGTGGAATATCTCAGCCCTGCTATCGCAGAACTAGATAAATCAAACCACAAAATAAATAAGAAGGAAGTTAAACAGGTAAATTGAATGCTAGAAAAGTTAGGTATGATAGGTCTTTGGAGAAAATTGAATGGTGACAGAAAGGAGTACACTTGCTTCCTGGCAGTTCATGGAACCTGTACAAAAACTGACCATATTTTAGGACATAAAGACCTCAAGATTAAATGCAGAAAGATAGAAATGGTAAATACTTTTTTTTTTTCAGATCATGATGCAAAAAAGTTACATTCAATAAAAGGTCAGGGGAAAATAGACCAAAAAGTAATTGGAAACTAAGTGATGTCAACCTAAAGAATGAATGGGTGAAAAAGCAATCACAAGACACAATCAATAATTTCATCCAAGAAAATGACAATAATGAGACAACATACCAAAATTTGTGGGATGTTATATCCCACAAAGAGGTAATAAGGGGAAATTTTATATCGGTAGATGATTACTTTCATAAAATAGAGGAAAAGAAGATCAGTGAATTGGAATTGCAACTAAAAATCTAGAAAAAGAACAAATTAAAAAAAAATAAGCAAATGCTAAACTTGAAATTCTAAAAACAAGAGTTTAATAACATTGAAAGTAAAAAAAAAAAAACTATTGAATTAATAAATAAAATTAAGATGTTGTTTTATGAAAACACCAACAAAATAGATAAACCTTTAGGTAATTTAATGAGAAAAATGAAAAAGGAAAATCAAATTGTTAGTCTCAAAAATGAAAATAGAGTACTTTTCACCAAAAAAGAGGAAATTAGAGCAATAATTAGGAGTTACTTTACCCAACTTTGTGCTAATAAATTTAACAATCTAAGTGAAGTAGAGAAATACCTACAAAAATATAAATTGTCCAGATTAACAAAAGAGGAAATAAAATACTTAAATAGTCCCATTTTAAAATAAGAAATCAAACAAGATATTAATCAACTTCTTAAGAAAAAATTCCTGGGACTAGATGGATTTGCAGGTGAATTCTACCAAGCATTTAAAGAACATTTAACTTCAATACTATATAAACTATTTGAAAAAAGTAGAGAATGAAGGACTTCTGCCAAATTCCTTTTATGACACTGACATGGTATTGATACCTAAACCAAGAAGAATGAAACAAAGAAAGAAAATTATAGAACAATCTCTATGATGAATATTGATGCAAAAATCTTAAACAAAATATTAGCTAAGAGATTACAAAAAAAAAAAATTATCCCCTGGCTAATATACCATGAACAAGTAGAATTTAGACCAGGAACGCTTTTACTAACATCATTCAGCCTTATATCTTAACCCAGCGTCTCTTTCTACTTAAAGCATTTTGTTTAACTTTACTGTTACTGCAACAGCAAGAGATACAAAGAGAAATTCCATTCAAAATAACGGTCGATAGTATAAAATATTTGGAAATATATCTACCAAAGGAAAGTCAGGATATATATGAACAAAATTACAAAACACTTGCCACAAAAATAAAGTCAGATTTAAATAATTGGAAAATATTAAGTGCTCTTGGATAGGCCGAGCAAATATAATTAAGATGACAATACTCCCTAAACTAATCTATTTATTTGGTGCTATACCAATCAGACTCCCAAGAAACTATTTTAATGACCAAGAAAAAATATCAACAGAATTCATATGGAACAACAAAAGGTCGAGAATTTCAAGGGAAGTCATGAAAAAAAAAATTAAATGAAGGTGGTCTAGCTATACCTGATCTAGAACTATATTATAAAGCAACAGTCACCAAAACCATTTGGTATTGGCTAAGAAATAGACTAGTTGATCAGTGGAATAAGTTAGGTTCACAGGGCAAGATAGTGAATAAAAATAGCAATCTAGTGTTTGACAAACCCAAAGATCCCAACTTTTGGGATAAGAATTCATTTTTTTAACAAAAACTGCTGGGAAAACTGGAAATTAGTATGGCAGAAACTAGGTATGGACCCACATTTAACACCACATATTAAGATAATATCAAAATGGGTCCAAGATTTAGGCATAAAGAATGAAATCATAAATAAATTGGAGGAACATGGGATGGTTTACCTCTAGAACTTGTGAAGGAGGAAGGAGTTCGTGTCCAAGGGAGAATTAGAGACCATTATTGATCACAAAATAGAATATTTTGATTACACCAAATTAAAAAGTTTCTGCACAAACAAAACTAATGCAAACAAGATTAGAAGGGAAGTAACAAATTGGGAAAACATTTTTACAGGTAAAGGTTCTGATAAAGACCTCATCTCCAAAACATACAGAGAATTGCCCTTAATTTATAAGAAACAATCCATTCTCCAATTGATAAGTGGTCAAAGGATATGTACAGACAATTTTCATATGATGAAATTCAAAATATTTCCACTCAAGTGAAAGAGTGTTCCAAATCACTATTGATCAGATAAATGCAAATTAAGACAATGCTGAGATATCATTACACACCTGTCAGATTGGCTAAGATGGCAGGAACAAATAATGATGAATGTTGGAAGGGCTGTGGGTAAACTGGGACACTGATGCATTGTTGGTGGAGTTGTGAAAGAATCTAACCATTCTGGAGAGCAATCTGGAATTATGCCCAAAAAGTTATCAAAATGTGCATACCCTTTGACCCTGCAGTACTACTCCTGGGCTTACATACCAAGGAAATACTAAAGAAGGAAAAGGGACCTGTATGTGCCAAAATGTTTGTGGCAGCCCTTTTCATAGCAGCTAGAAACTGGAAAATGAATGGACGTCCATCAATTGGAGAATGGTTGGGCAAATTATGGTATATGAATATTATGGAATATTATTGTTCTGTAGGAAATGACCAACAGGAGGAATACAGAGGAGCTTGGAGAGACTTACATCAACTGATACTAAGTGAAACGAGAAGAACCAGGAGATCATTATACACTTCAACAATGATACTGTATGAGGATGTATTCTGATGGAATTGGTTATCTTCAACATGGAGAAGAGATAATCCAATTCCAATTGATCTATGATGGACAGAATCAGCTACATCCAGAAAAGAAACACTGGGAAATGAGTATAAATTGTGAGCACTGTTTTGTTTTGTTTTGTTTTGTTTTTCTTCTCAGATTATTTTTAGCTTCCGTATACAATCCTTCCTTTGCAACAACAACAACATCAAAATCAGTTCTGTACATATATATTGTACCTAGGATATACTATAAGATATTTAATATGTATGGCATTGCCTGCCATCTAGGGGAGGGGGTGGAAGGAAGGAGGGGACAGAAAGGAGTACAAGGGATAATGTTGTAAAAAAAAAATTACCTATGAATATGTACTGTCAAAGAAAATGTTATAATTATAAAATTAATAAAAAAAATTAAGTTAAAAAAAGAATCAATCAAAAGTCCTACCAAATTCCTTTTATGATACAGAAAGGGTACTGATACCCAAATCAGGTAGGCTGAAAACAGAGAAAGAAAATTATAGACCAATCTCCCTAATGAATGTTGATGCTAAAATCTTAAATAAAATATTAGCAAAAAGACAGGAGAAAATCATCCCAGGATAATACTCTATACCAAAAGGGATTTATACCAGGAATGCAGGGCTGGTCCAATTTTAGGAAAACTATTAGCATAAAAGACTATATCAATAACCCAATTAACAAAAAACATATGATCATCTCAATAGATCCAGAAAAAGCATTTGATAAAATCCAACACTCATTCCTACTAAAAACACTTGAGAGTATAGGAATAAATGTACTATTCCTTAAAATAATAACGAGCATATATTTAAAACCTTCAGTAAACATCATATGTAATTGCGATAAACTAGAACCTTTCCCTGTAAGGTCAGGAGTGAAACAAGGTTGTCCACTATCACCATTACTATTCAATATAGTACTAGAAATGCTAGCCTCGGTAATAAGAGCCAAGAAAGAGATTCAAGGAATTAGAGTAGGTAATGAGGAAATGAAACTATCACTCTTTGCAAATGACATGATGGTATACTTAGAGAACCCCAAAGACTCTGCTAAAAAGCTATTAGAAATAATTCAGAATTTTAGCCATTTTGCAGGATACAAACTAAATCCAAAAAAATTCTCAGCATATTTTATACCAACACAATCCAATAGCAAGAGATACAAAGAGAAATTCCATTCAAAATAACGGTCAATACTATAAAATATTTGGGAAAATATCTACAAAAGGAAAGTCAAGAATTATATGAGCAAAATTAGAAAACACTTGCCACACAAATAATGTCAGATTTAAATAATTGGAAAGACATTCAGTGCTCTTGGATAGGCCAGCGAATATAATCAAGATGACAGTACTCCCTAAACTAATCTATTTATTTGCCAATCAGACACCCAAGAAACTATTTTAATGACCTAGAAAAAAATAACAACAAAATTCATATGGAAGAACAAAAGATCAAGAATAGCAAGAGAAGTAATGAAAAAAAAAATTAAATGAAGGTGGCCTAGCTGTACCTGATCTAGAACTATATTATAAAGTAGCAGTCACCAAAACCATTTGGCATTGGCTAAGAAATAGATTAGTTGATCATTGGAACAGGATAGGTTCACAGGACAAAATATTGTATAACTATAGCAATCTATTGTTTGATAAACCCAAAGATACCAACTATTGGGATAAGAATTCATTATTTGACAAAAACTGCTGGGAAAACTGGAAATTAGTATGGCAGAAATTAGGCATGGACCCACACTTAACACCATATACCAAAATAAGATCAAAATGGGTCCATGATTTAGGCATAAAGAATAATATCATAAATAGATTAGAAGAACATAGCATTTTTTATCTCTCAGACTTGTAGAAGAGGAAGGAATTTGTGATCAAAGGAGAACTAGAGATCATTATTGATCGCAAAATAGAAGATTTTGATTACATCGAATTAAAAAGCTTTTTTACAAACAAAACTAATGCAAACAATATTATAAGGGAAGTAACAAATTGGGAAAATATTTTTATATTTAAAGGTTCTGATCAAGGCCTCATTTCCAAAATATATAGAGTACTGACTATAATTTATAAGAAATCAAACCATTCTCCAACTGATAAATGGTGAAAGGATATGAACATACAATTTTCTGATGATGAAATTAAAAGTATTTCCACTCATATAAAAGAGTATTCCAAATCACTACTGATCAGAGAAATGCAAATTAAGACACCTCTGAAATAGCACTGCACACCTGTCATATTGGCTAAGATGACAGGAAAAAATAATGATGAATATTGGAGATGTGAGAAACCTGGGATACTGATGTATTGTTGGTGGAGTTGTGAAAGAATCCAGCCATCCTGGAGAGCAATTTGGGACTATGCCCAAAAAGTTATCAAACTGTGCAATACCTTTGATCCAGTAGTGCTACTTATGGGCCTATATCCCAAAGAAATACTAAGTAATGTAAAAGTACCTGTATGAGCCAAAATGTTTGTGGCTGCTCTTTTTGTATTGGCTAGAAACTGGAAAATGAATGGATGCCCATCCATTGGAGAATGGTTGGCTAATTTATGGTATATGAATGTTATGGAATATTATTGCTCTGTAAATAATGACCAGCAGGATGAATACAGAGAGGCTTGGAGAGACTTACATGAACTGATGATGAGTGAAATGAGCAGAACCAGGAGATCACTATACACTTCAACAATGATATTGTATGAAGATATATTCTGATTGAAGTGGATATCTTCAAAGTAAAGAAGATCTAATTCAGTTCCAGTTGATTAATGATGAACAGAAACAGCTACACACGGAGAAGGAACATTGGGAATTCAGTGTAAAGTGTTTGCACTATTATCTTTCTATCCAAGTTACTTATACCTTCGGAATCCAGTTCTTATCTTGCAAGAAGAAATTTGGGTTTACACACATATATTGTATCTAGCATATATAGTAACACATTTAACATGTCTGTCATCTAGGGGAGGGAGTAGAAGGATGGAGGGGAAAATTTGGAAAAGTGAATAAAAGGGATAATGTTGTTAAAAAAAAATACCCATGCATATGTATTGTCAAAAAAATTGTAATTATAAAATTAAGAAAAAAAATCAAAGGTTCTGTAAAAGGCCTCATTTCCAAAATATATAAAGAAATGACTCTAGGGGCGGAGCCAAGATGGCTGAGAAGATACACGCCACTGTGTAAGCTCCTTTCTTCCCTCACAACCAAATAGATTTAATCAGCCTCAGAAATAGTGCTGGACTGATAGAATCCACAAGGACTGGAAGCACGCCTTACCAGCTGAAGAGAATCTGGAGTTTCAGTGGGAAAGGTAAGCTCTCAGGGGAGGAAGAAGAGAGGCCAGAGCAGACGGTGGGGTAGTGGCACACTGCGCCGGTTGCGCTGGGGAGGGCTCTGGGATCAGAGAATCCACTGAGACAAAAGAATCTGGCACAGGCTGTTAGCTCTTCTCTGTTTATAAACAGCAGTTCAGAGGAGAAATATAAGCCACTTTAAAATTTAAAACTAGATTGGATCTTCCCGGATCCCAGGGGTGACTCAGCAGATCTTGGCACTGGGGGTGAGGCCTACATAGGCAATCCAGGCTTTCGCCTCGGGGTAGTTAAGAGATTGAAGAGTGGGCGGGGCGGTAACTCATAGTGCCTGGCTTGGCTGGCTGGAGGCTGTGCAATGGAAGTCCCAGAGAAGCGGAACCTTTGAACTAGGGACCGCAGTTTCTGGCAGACACTTCCCAGTTTGAGCTCAGGGGCTTTTCAAGTCACCTGCTGCTGACATCCAAGCCCCACCGGGACGCATAGGCTAGGGTTTGAGTCGCTTTTGCTATTCAGTCTCAACCTCAGGGAAGCCACTAAAACAAAGTGCCCTCAGGGCACAGCAGTGCTAGTCACCTCTGAGGCACTTCCAGGGAGGGGGTGGGGAACTCTCTCCCAGAGCTCTCTCTTAGCTCAGGTGCAGGGGCCGCTGCATCCATCCTGTCTGGGAGGAATCTGGTAAAGAAATAAATAAATAATTTCCTACCCCAGGGACAGACCCCAAAATATTTTTTAAGTATGAGCAAGAAGCCCAAAAAAACCATAGATTCCTTCTACACAGAGAAAGAGTGGGTATCCAACCCCGAGGAAGTTAACAGCAGAGAGTCAGCAGATAACAACCTAAAGGGGAACGATTCCTGCCCCCATCACATAACTCTCTCCATGAAGAGACTATTAAAAAGTTAAGAGAGTTTGAAGAAAAATGGGGAAAGGAAAGGGAAGCTATGATAGAGAATAACAACGTCCTGAAATTGGAGTTGGAAAAAATAAAGAATTCACAGGAGATGCAGGGAAACAAAATTAGTGAATTAGAAAAGGTAAAAAAATCACAGGAAAATAGGATTTCTGAATTGGAGAAGATAAAAAAGTCCCAAGAAAATAAGATTTCTGAATTGGAAAAAGAAAATAATTCTCAAAAAAAAAAATGAGGGAAATGGAAAAAAAATCAATAGAACAAAATAATTCAGTTAAAAATGAAATTGGGCATTTACAAAAAAAAAAAAAAAAAGGAAAAAAAAAAAAACTAAAAACTGTGAATGAAGAAAATAACTCCTTAAAAGTCAGGATGGAACAAATATAAATGAATGATTCACAGAGAACCCAAGAATCAGTTAAACAAAACAAAAAAAAAAATGAGAAGTTGGAGAACAACGTCAAATACTTACTGGGAAAATCTATAGACCTGGAAAATAGATCTAGGAGAGATAATCTGCGGATTATTGGACTTCCAGAAAAATATGACCAAAAAAAGAGCCTAGATTCTATTTTACAGGAAATTATCAAAGAGAACTGTCCAGAGATAATAGAAACAGAGGGGAAAGTAGATGTGGAAAGAATTCATCGAACTCCTTCTGAAATAGACCCTAAAAAAAGAACACCATGGAATATTGTGGCTAAGCTGCAGAATTACCACACAAAGGAGAAAATCCTGCAAGCAGCTAGAAAAAAAACAATTTAAATACCAAGGTGCCACAATAAGAGTCACACAAGATCTGGCTGCCTCCACATTAAAAGATAGAAGGGCCTGGAACCTGATATTCCAAAAGGCAAAAGATCAAGGATTGCAACCAAGAATAAACTACCCAGCTAAGTTTAGCATCTTTTTCCATGGAAGAAGATGGTCATTCAATGAAATAGAGGAATTCCATGTGTTTCTAAGAAAAAAACCAGACTTAAACAAAAAATTTGATCTACATCCACAAGACTGAAGAAAAACAGAAAAAGGTACACAGAACCGTTGAGAACTATATATCTGTTGTGGGTTTATAGAAAGTACGCATGGATAAATTGATTTTACTGATATAAAAGAAAAAAAAAAAGGAGGGGATGTAGTAAAGTTAAGGGGGTAGTATCAGAAAAAGGGGAGGGTGTGATAAAAAGAGGGAAACTACATCCCAGGAAGAGGCATAGAAAATACACCATATCTGAGGGAATTTAGAGAGGGGGAGAATCATTGTGTAAATCTTACTCTCATCAGAAGAGGCTCAAAGAGTATATCATTATCATATTTGTTTTTCAGAGAATTCTCTCTCACCTCATTAAAAGGGGGGAGAGGAAAAGGGAAAATGAAAAGGAGGATAAGGGAAGGGACGTGGAGGGAGGTGGGAGGGATACTAAAAAAAAGAAAGGGAGGGCTGTGTGTCACAAGGGGGGTGTATAAATTGAATATTGGGGAAGGGGTTCAGGGGGGGTCAAGGGAAAAAGCATAATCTGGGGATAATATGATGGCAGGAAATACAGAATTAGTAATTTTAATTGTAAATGTGAATGGGATGAACGTTCCCATCAAAGGGAGACGGATAGCAGACTGGAACAAAAATCAGAAACTTACAATATGCTGTTTACAGGAAACACACTTAAAGCAGGAAGATACATATAGAGTAAAGGTAAAAGGTTGGAGCAGAATCTATTATGCTTCAGGTAAAGTCAAAAAAGCAGGGGTAGCTATCCTTATCTCAGATCAAGCAAAAGCAGAAGTTGATCTAATTAAAAGAGATAAGGAAGGAAACTATATCCTGCTGAAAGGTAGCATAAATAATGAAGCCATATCGATACTAAACATATATGCATCAAGTGGTATAGCATCTAACTTTCTAAAGGAAAAGTTAAGAGAGTTGCAAGAAGAAATAGACAGTAAAACTATAATAGTGGGAGATCTCAACCTTGCACTCTCAGATTTAGACAAATCAAACCACAAAACAAACAAGAAAGTAATATGAAAAAGCCAATAAAATAGATAAACCTTTGGTAAATCTGATCAGAAAAAAGAAAGAGGAAAATCAAATTGTTAGTCTTACACATGAAAAGGGGGATCTTTCCACCAATGAAGAGGAAATTAGAGAAATAATAAGGAGTTACTTTGCCCAACTTTATGGCAATAAATTTGATAACTTAAGTGAAATGGATGACTTCCTCCAAAAATATAGGCTTCCTAGATTAACAGAGGAGGAAATAAATTGCTTAAATAGTCCCATTTCAGAAAAAGAAATAGAACAAGCTATTAATCAACTCCCCAGGAAAAAATCCCCTGGACCAGATGGATTTACATGTCAATTCTACCAAACATTTAAAGAACAATTAGCCCCAATGCTATATAAACTATTTGAAAAAATAGGGAATGAACTCCTTTTATGACACAGACATGCTACTGATAACTAAACCAGGTCGATCGAAAACTGAGAAAGAAAATTATAGACCAATTTCCTTAATGAATATTGATGCTAAAATCTTAAATAAGATATTAGCAAAAAGACTTCAGAAAATCATCCCCAGGATAATACACTATGATCAAGTAGGATTCATACCAGGAATGCAGGGCTGGTTTAATATTAGGAAAACTATTTGTATAATTGACCATATTAATAATCAAATTAATAAAAACCATATGATCATCTCAATAGATGCAGAAAAAGCATTTGACAAAATTGAACATCCAATCCTACTAAAAACTCTTGAGATTATAGGAATAAATGGACTATTCCTTAGAATAATCAGGAGCATATATTTAAGACCGTCAGTAAGCATAATATGAAATAGAAATAAACTGCAACCTTTCCCAGTAAGATCAGGAGTGAAACAAGTTTGCCCACTATCACCATTACCATTCAATATAGTACTAGAAACGCTAGCCTCGGCAATAAGAGCCGAGAAAGAGATTCAAGAAATTACAGTAGGAAATGAGGAAATCAAACTATCACTCTTTGCAGATGACATGATGATATACTTAGAGAACCCCAAAGACTCTGCTAAAAAGCTATTAGAAATAATTCAGAATTTTAGCAAAGTGGCAGGATACAAAAAAAATCCACATAAATCCTCAGCATTCTTATATATCACCAACAAAATGCAACAGCAAGAGATACAAAGAGAAATTCCATTCCAAACAAATGTTGAGAGTATAAAGTATTTGGGAATCCATTTACCAAAGAATAGTCAGGAATTATATGAGAAAAATTACAAAACACTTGACAAAAAAATAAAGTCAGATTTAAATACTTGGAAAGACATTCAGTGCTCTTGGATAGGCCGAGCGAATATAATAAAGATGACAATACTCCCCAAACAAATCTATTTATTTAGTGCTATACCAATCAGACTCCCAAGAATCTATTTTAATGACCTAGAAAAAATAACAACAAAATTCATATGGAAGAATAAAAGGTCGAGAATTGCAAGGGAACTAATGAAAAAAAACTCAGAGGAAGGTTGTCTAAGTGTACCTGATCTAAAGCTATATTATATAGCAGCAGTCACCAAAACCATTTGGTACTGGCTAAGAAATAGAATGGTAGATCAGTGGAACAGATTAGATACAAAGGACAAAAAAGGGTACATCTATAGCAATCTAATCTTTGACAAACCCAAAGATACCAACATTTGGGACAAAAATTCATTATTTGGAAGAAACTGTTGGGAAAACTCAAATTAATATGGCAGAAATTAGATATGGACCCACACTTAACACCATATACCAAGATAAGATCAAAATGGGTCCATGATTTAGGCATAAAGAATGAGATCATAAATAGATTAGAGGAACAGAGAATAGTATACCTCTCAGACCTGTGGAGGAGGAAGGAATTTATGACCAGAGGGGAATTCGAGATCATTATTGATCACAAAATAGAAGATTTTGATTACATCATACTAAAAAGTTTCTGTACAAACAATACTAATGCAAACAAGATTAGAAGGGAAGTAACAAATTGGGAAAATATTTTTAAAAGTAAAGGTTCTGACAAAGGTCTCATTTCCAAAATATATAGAGAACTGACCCTGATTTATAGGAAACCTAACCATACTCCAATTTATAAATAATCAAGGGATATGAACAGACAATTCTCAGATGATGAAATTGAAACTATTTCCACTCATATGAAAGAGTGTTCCAAATCACTACTGATCAGAGAAATGCAAATTAAGACATCTCTGAGATACCACTACACACCTCTCAGATTGGCTAAAATGACAGGAAAAAATAATGATGAATTTTGGAGGGGATGTGGGAAAACTGGGACACTGATACATTGTTGGTGGAGTTGTGAAAGGATCCAGCCATTCTGGAGAGTAATTTGGAACTATGCCCAAAAAGTTGTCAAACTGTGCATACCCTTTGACCCAGCATTGCTGTTATTGGGATTATATCCCAAAGAAATACTAAAGAGTGGAAGGGGACCTGTATGTGCCAAAATGTTTGTGGCAGCTCTTTTTGTTGTAGCTAGAAACTGGAAGTTGAATGGATGTCCATCAATTGAAGAATGGTTGGGTAAATTGTGGTATATGACGGTTATGGAATATTATTGCTCTGTAAGAAATGACCAGCAGGAGGAATACAGAGAGGCTTGGAGAGACTTAAATCAACTGTTGCTGAGGGAAATGACCAGAACCAGAAGATCACTATAGACTTCAACAACAATACTGTATGAGGATGTATTCTGATGGAAGTGGAAATCTTCAACATAAAGAAGATCCAACTCACTTTCAGTTGATCAATGATGGACAGAAATAGCTATACCCAGAGAAGGAACACTGGGAAGCGAATGTAAATTATTAGCACTACTGTCTATCTACCTAGGTTACTTATACCTTCGGAAGCTAATAATGAATGTGCAACAAGAAAATGGTATTTACACACATATATTGTATCTAGGTTATATTGTAACACATGTAAAATGTATGGGATTACCTGCCATCGGGGGGAGGGAGTGGAGGAAGGGAGGGGATAATTTGGAAAAATGAATTTAAAAAAAAAGAAATGACTCTAATTTATATGAAATCAATACCTTTTCCAGTTTATAAATGGTCAAATGATATCAACAGACAATTTTCAAATGAAGAAATTGAAACAATTTCTACCCATTTGAAAAGATGCTTGAAGTCATTTTTAATCAGAGAAATGCAAATTAAGACAAGTCTGAGATACCACCACACACTTGTCATATTAGCTAGGATTACAGAAAAAGTATGAATGTTTAAGGAGAAGTGGGAAAACTTGGACACTGATACATTGTTGGTGGAATTAAGAATACCTCCAGCCATTCTGGAGAGTGATTTGGAACTATGCTCAGAAAGTTATCAAACAGTTCATATCCTTTGATCTAGCAGTTTTACTACTGGGCTTATATCCCAAAGAGATCTTAAAGAAGGGAAAGGAAAGGACATATATATGCAAGAATGTTTGTGGCAGCCCTCCTTGTAGTGGCCAGAAACTGGAAACTGGGTGAATATTCATCAATTGGAGGATGACTGAATAAATTGTGCTATATTAATGTTATGGAATGTTATTATTCTGTAAGAAATGATCAGCAGGATGATTTCAGGAAGACCTGGAGAGACTTACATGAACTGATGCTGAGTGAAATGAGCAGGACCAGAAGACCACTCTGATGATCAATTCTGATGGATGTGGCCCTCTTCAACAATGGGATGAGCCAAATCATTTCCAATAAAGAAGTAATAAACTTAACTAGGTACACCCAGGGAAAGAACTCAGGGAGCTGACTATGAACCACTACATAGAATTCCCAATCCCTCTATTTTTTTTCCGCCTGCATTTTTGATATCCTTCACAGGCTAATTGTACTCTATTTCAAAGTCCGATTCTTTTTGGACAGTAAAATAACTGTTTGGACATGTTTACATATATTGTATTTACCTTATATTTTAACATATTTAACATGTATTGGTCAACCTGCCATCTGGGGGAAGGGGTGGGGGGAAGGAGGGGAAAAGTTGGAACAAAATGTTTTGCAATTGTCAATGCTGAAAAATTACCTATGCATATATCTTGTAAATACAAAGGTATAATAACAAAAAAGAAAAGATACTGAAGTGGTTTGTTATTTGTTCTCTGTCCCATTTTAAAATGATGTATTCAAAGCAAAAAATAAAAAATAAAAAGAGATTAAGTGATTTCCTGAGAATTACACAACTAGTAAGTGTCTAAAGCTAAATTTTAATCTAGGGAGATGAGTCTCTCTGACTCCAAGCCCATGACTCTATCCATTGGATCATCTAGTTAATGAGCCTCTATTAATAAGAGAAATACATATTAATATATCTCTGAGCAACAATCTCACACATATCAGGTTGGCTGAAATGAGAGAAAAGAATATTTCCAAATGTTGGAGGAAATATGGAAAGATTTCTACATTAATACGTTGCTGGTGGAGTAGGGAAGTGTTAAGAACTATGCCTGGGTTAAAGTATAGGTCAATTCTCTAAGATATTCTGCAGCTTTTGGATCGTGACACTTGAGGGAGTTGTGGGGCTGCCTTTACTTACATAGATATTTCTTGTATAACAGGAATGAAATAAATTGAAGTCAGAGGGAAGAGGAGAAAGGTCAGACAATGCCACAGACTCTTCGTAGGGAGGTCAGAGAATAGCAACTGTCTCTCAGTTTCCTTGCACTGTCATCTGCTCACAAGAAAAGATAATAAATCCAGGTACTGGTGACTGGATTCTGGAAACCACAAAAGCAGCATATAACAGTGAAGTGACCCAACAATACTGAAAAACTATTTAGAAGCAAACCCAAAAGAGTTATAAAAAACTGTGTATACCTGTTGGCTCAACAATTTCACTATTAGGTCTGCAACCCAGAGCGATTAGAAATGAAAAAGGATTTTTTTAGTACAAAGTTATGGTTACAATAATCAGAAATTGAGGGAATACTCATCATTTCAGGAATGGTTGAACAAATGATTAGAATGGAATATTGTTGTGCTATAAGAATTGAGGAAAACCTTATTAAGACAACCTGGAAGGACATATATGAACTGTTACAAAGTGAAACAAGCAAAGCCAGCAGATCACTGTGCTCAGTAAGAGTAATATTTTATTATGATAAACTACAAATGACTTAGCTATTCTCAGCAATATAATTTCTTAAGGATTAATGATGAAAAATGAAATCTATCTCCAAAAATAGAAATGATAGAGACTGAATATGAATCAAAGCATTCTTTAAAATTATTTATTTTTGTGTGTTTATGGGATTTTTTTGGTCTTGCTTTATTTTTTCTGAACATGAATAATGTAGAAATGTTTTTCATAACTGTACATCTATAATCTGTTACAAAGTCCTTGCCTTCTTGAGGAGATGGAAAGAGAAAGAGAAAAACAATTTGAAGCTAATTTTCTTTATTTTATATATTATAAATTTTTATGTGTAATTTAAAAAATCAACAATAGCTAAGTTTTTATCTCTGACAAAATATTTCCCCAGTTCTCACAAATTGTGATAGGTATAATTAAAGTATTTACAGACTTCAAAGTTATGTCTAAGTTTTTATTTTTAGCTTGTCTCTTGGTTTGTTTTGTTTTTTGTCTGAATGCTTATAAGTAGCAATTTGAATTCTTTGGTATTTTCCTTTCCTTTTTTATTTTTTTATTTTTTTAGGTGGAGCTGCTAGTTGGCATAGAAGATAAAGTTCTGGGTGTTGCGTCAGGAAGTCTCATCTTCCTGACTTCAAAATGGGCCTTAGGCAGTTACTCAATATGTGACCTCTAAAATCATTTAATCCTATTTGTTTTATTTTCCTCATCTAATAAAAAAGATCTTAAGGAATAAATTGTTTTATTCATAATTTGAAAAACATATATAAAAATACCACTCACTAGTAGATGAGTTTTAGATCTTACCAAGAATGTTGATGGCTAAAATTAACATATTTAAATATTTCAAAGCTACACTTGATAAGTGTGTGTGTATTTGCTTTCAATGAGCAGTCATTGAGTTCAGAATAAAGTTACATCTTTGCCTTCTTAAAAAAAAAAAAAAAAAAAAAAAGTTTGAGTTCTTTCTATATCAATGTTTTGTCCATCAAATAGATGTATTCATTTTTGTGCACTGTCAGTTACATATATGATTCATTTATTTTAGCATATTTATACTATATAACTTTGGAGCACATTATTTAACTTTTCTATCATTTCTGATTTTTACTAAATTTTACTAAAGAAATAATTAAATAGTTGCATTTAAGATTCAAACCTCCTTTGTCTGGGGGTAGAGCCAAGATGGGGGAGACAACACATGTTTTTCTCTGACCTCAACAACCTTTACAATAATTATGAAATCCAGATTCTGAATTAGCTGTGGACTGGCAGAACCCACAAATATTGGAAGTACAACAAATTATTAGAAGAAGTTAATTTTTAAGATCACTAGAAAAGGTCTGTTTCAATTGGAAATGGAAGGGAGGCAGCCCACACAGCCAGCTGAGTACAAACACCAGCACAGACAGCTCAGAATCTCGGAGCAAAGCAAACTCCATGTGGCAGAGAATTTAGGGGAGGAAACAAACCACAAAAAAGTCTGTTTCAGTCTGAAATGGGAGGGAGGCAGCCTAACACAAACAAAATGAGTAAAAAAGTAAAGATGACTCTAACAATTGCCAGCTTTTATGGGGAAAGAGAAGAACAGATTTCAAATACTGAGAAAACTAAAGGCAGATTGTCTCTAACTGAAACCCCCCAAAAATGATATAACCTGGTCCCTATCACAAAAGGCTTTCCTAGAAGAAATTAAAGAGGATCTTAAAAGAGAGCTAGAAGAAAAGTAAGGCAAAGAAATGTAAAATTTTTCAAGAGGGTCTGAAAAAGGCAATATAGAAACTATGTGAAGAAAATTCATTACAAAATAGACTTAGTGAAATGGAAAAAAAGCATATAACTCATTAAAAGGTAAATTTGATAAATGGAAAAAAGAAAGCAACTCTCAGAAAAACAGAATTTTTGAAACAGAAAAAGAAAATAATTCCCTAAAAAATAGAACTTATGAAATGAAAAAAAATTTCCATAGAACAAAACAACTCTTTTAAAAATTCACTTGAAAAAATACAAAAAAGTAAAACAAGTAAATAAACAAAATAACTAAAATTAAAAATTGAACAAATAGAAATTAATGACTCAATAAGCCACTATTCAGGCAAGCAAAACCAAAAAAACAAATGGAAAAAATAGAAAAAATAGAAAATACATAACTGGGAAAACCAAACTTGGAAAATAGATCTAGGAGAGACAATCTAAGTATTATTGGATTCCCTGAAATACAAGATGGAAAAAAAAGAGAGAGAGAGAGAGCCTAGACACTATCTTTCAGGAAATCTTCAAAGAGAACTACCTAAATATAATAGAAACAGAAGGTAAAATGAGCATTG
Organism: Sminthopsis crassicaudata; assembly: GCF_048593235.1. Classification (NCBI taxonomy): domain Eukaryota; kingdom Metazoa; phylum Chordata; class Mammalia; order Dasyuromorphia; family Dasyuridae; genus Sminthopsis; species Sminthopsis crassicaudata. The sequence continues at coordinate 131,301,241 of NC_133619.1, read as the reverse complement.
AAAGAATTCACCTAATGCCTGCTGAAAGAGACCCCTAAATTAAAACCCAAAAGAATATCTTGGCTAAATTTGAGAATTATCAGACAAAGGAAAAATATTATAAGCAGCCATAAACAATTCAAATACTGAGGAGCCACAATAAGGATTACTCCAGACCTAGCAGCTTCCCTTTTAAAATATCCAATGGCCTGAAATCTGATATTCTGAAATATGAAGGATCTTGGAATGAAGCCAAAAATAAATTACCCTGCTAAACTGAGCATTTTTTTTTTTCAGGAAAGAAGATGAACATTTAATGAAACTGGTGAATTCAATTAAACTGATGAATTCCATGTATTTTTTTATGAAAAGAAAAGACCTAAACAAAAAAAAAAATTGACTTTCAAATATAGAACTCAAGAGAAGCATAAAAAAGGTAAAAAGAAAAAAATTCTTATGAACTGTATTCTTTTATGGGTCTACATTGAGAATACATGTATAGTCTAATTTACTGTTATAATATAGAAATGAAACTAGAAGTGCAATGGGGATTGTAGCAAAAAAAAAAAAAAACAGGGGAAGGTGGAGGAAAAATGAGGGAAATTACATCTCAAAGAGGCAAAGAAAATCTATTATAATTGAGAAAAAGAAGCGAAGGTGACAAATATTGTGTGAATCATAGTCTCATCAGATTTGGCCCAAAGAAAGTATATTAGATATATTTGGTTTCACTGAGAAACATCTCTCATCTTATAGAAAAGTGGGAGGGAAAAGTGTGAAAAAAAGAAGGGGTAGGCTAAATAGAAGGTAAAAGAGAAATAGTAGGAGAAAGGTACAAGAAAAGGGGAGGATCTCTAAAGTGGGAGAGCTACTTGAGGCAAGTAGTATGCATAAGTAAAATATTGGGGAAGAGGGAAAGGGGAAAATGAAAGAGAAAAGTATAATTAATATACTTTGTGGTTATATTTTGGCATTAATAAGATGACAGGAAATACAGAATTAGTAGTTTTAACTAAGTATGAATGGGATGAACTCTCCCATAAAATACAAGCAGATATGAGACTGAATTAAAAGCCATAACTCTACAAATCTCTTGTTTACAAGAACCAGTAATACATACAGAGTAAAAATAAAAGTCTGGAGCAGAATCTATTTTGCTTCAAGTAAACTACAAAAAGTGAGGGTAGCCATCCTGATCCCAAATCAAGCAAAAGCAAAAATTAATCAAATTAACAGGATTAAGGAAGGAAACTATATCTTGCTAAAAGGTACCATAGATAATGAAGCAATATTAATATTAAACATATATGAACCAAGTGGTGTAGCATCTAAATTGCTAAAGGAGAAGTTAAGAGAGTTGCAAAAATAAATACACAATAAAACTATAATAGTGAAATACCTCAACCTTGTTCTCTCGGAATTAGATAAATCAAACCACAAAATAAATAAGAAAGAAGTTAAAGAGGTAAATAAAATACTAGAAAAAACTAGATATGATAGATCTTTGGAGAAAATTGAATAGAGATAGAAAGGAGTACACTTTCTTCATGGCAATTCATGGAAGCTATATAAAAACTGACCATATATTAGTATATAAAGACTTCAAAATCAAATGCAGAAAGGCAGAAATAGTAAATGCATTTTTTCAGATCACAATGCAATAAAAATTACATTCAATAAATGGCCAGAGGAAAATAGATCAAAAAGAAATTGGAAACCAAATAATCTCAACCTAAAGAATGAATAGGTGAAAAAGCAAATCATAGACACAATCAATGATTTCATCCAAGAGAATGACAATAATGAGAAAACATACCGAAATTTGTAGTATGTAGTCAAAGTGATAAGAGAAAATTTTATATCTCTATAGGATTACTTGCATAAAATAGAGAAAGAGAAGGTCAATGAATTGGGGTTGCAGCTAAAAAAGCTAGAAAAAGAACAAATTATAAACCTCCAATCAAATACCAAACTTGAAATTTGCAGGATACAAAATAAATACACATAAATCATTAAACATTATACATACACATTAATACATAAATAATGTATTCTTATAAATCCCTAACAAAATCAAACACCAAGAGATACAAAAAGAAATTCCATTTAAAATAACTGTTAATAATATAAAATATTTGAGAATTTCTCTGCCAAGGGAAAATCAGGAACTATATTGGCAAAACTACAAAACACTTTCCACAAAAATAAAGTCAGATCTAAGCAATTGGAAAAATATCAAGTGCTCATGAATAGATTGAACAAATATAATAAAAATGACGATACTTCCTAAACTAATCTATTTTACTGACCTTGAAAAAATAACAACAAAATTCATCTGGAAGAACAAAAGGTCAAGAATTTCAAAGAAATTAATGTAGAGAAAAACAAATGAGGTGACCTACCTGTACCAGATCTAAAATTATATTATAAAACTGTGGTCATCAAAACCATTTGGTACTGGCTAAGAAATGCATTAGGTGATCAGTGGAATAGGTTAGGTTCACAGACAATGACTATAACAATTTAGTATTTGAGGAACCTGAAAGGCCCCACCTTTTGAGATAAGAATTCACTATTTGACAAAAACTGCTGGGACAATTGGATACTAGTATGGCAGAAAATAAGCATAGACCCATACCTAACACCATATACCAAAATAAGGTTGAAATGGTTTTATGATCTAGACATAAAGTATGAGACTCTAAATATATTAGAAGAACATAGGATAGTTTCAGACTTGTGGAGGAGAAAGAAATTGTGACCAATGAGGAATTAGAGATCATAATTAATAATAAAATAGATAATTTTTATTATATCAAATTTAAAAGTTTTTGCATAAACAAAACTAATGCAGACTAGATTAGATGGGAAACAGTAAACTAGGAAAATATGTTTTTGCATTCAAAGTATCTGATAAAAGCCTCCTTCCTAAAATATAGAGAAAATTGATTCAGATTTATAACAGTTCAAGCCATTCTCCAGTTGTTAAATGGTCAAAGGATATTTCAGATGAAGACAATTTTCAGATGAAGAAATTAAATCTATTTGTAGCCACCTGAAAAGTTGTTCCAAGTCAATATTGATTAGAGAAATGCAAATTAAGACCACTCTGAATCACCACTACACATTTCAGATTGGCTAAAATGACAGGAAAAGATAAGGACAAATGTTGGAGGGGATGTGGGAAAACTGGGACACTGATGCATTGTTGGTGGAACTGTGAACAGATCCAACCATTCTAGAAAGCAATTTGGAACTATGCTCAAAAAGTTATCAATCTGTGCATAATCTTTGATCCATCAGTGTTTCTACTGTGATTATATCCCAAAAAGATCTTAAAGGAGGGAAAGGGACCATTTATGTACAAACATATTTTTGGCAGCCCTCTTTGTAGTGGCAAAGTACTGGAAACTGACTGGATGTCCATCAATTGGAGAATGGCTGAATAAATTATCGTATATGAATGCTATAGAATATTATTATTCTGTAAGAAATGACAAGCAGGATAATTTCAGAGAGGTTTGGAAAGACCTACATGAACTGATGCTAAGTGAAATGAGCAGAACCATGAGATCATTATTCACGGCAACAAGGCTATTTGTTGATCAATTCTGATGGATGTGGCTCTTTTCAACACTGAGATGATTCAAACCAGAACCACTTGTACAGTGATGAAGAGAACCATCACCAAGAAAGAACCATGGGAACAGAGTGTGGACCACAACGTAGCATTTTCACTTTTTCTGTTGTTGTTTGCTTGCATTTTGTTATTTGTTTTTTTTTTTTTTTTTTTTGTCTCTGTTTTTCTTTCTCTTTCTTCTTGATCTGATTTTTCTTGCATAACAAGATAATTGTATATATATATATATATATATATATATATACATATATATATATGTGTATACACACACACACACACACACACACACACACACACATATATATATATATATATATATATATATATATATATATATATATATATATATATACAAACACACACATATTAGATGTAACATGTATTTCCACATATTTAATATGTATTGGACTACCTGACAGATAGGGGAAGTGGTGGGAGTAATAAGGGGGAAATTTGCCACAATACATTATGCAAGTATCAATGTTGGAGAAATTACCCATGCATATGCTTTGTAAATAAAAAGCTTTAAAAAAAAAAAAGAGCTCAAACTAACTGAAACATAGTATGAATTGATCTAATAGTGCTGGGATCATAAAGAGTCTAACTGGATTAAAAAATTTTTTGTGGATAATTGGGACTTGATTGTACATTCAAAATATTTCATTACTATGTGACAAAATGTTTTATCTTATAAGCTGTTTGTTTTCCACATATATTATGAAGCAGAATCATAAATGCCTTTAGGAATCTTCTGCTGGAGAACAGACTCTGTGAGAGAACTCTCTCTTTGACAGTGAAATCTGAGCTCCATTCTAAAATAATGGTCTACTGCAGGGGACAGCTAATCACATTTCTGTCATAGCATATTGGAGGCCATTGCTAATTTAAAATATTCAATCTGATAAAAATTATATATGTGACTATCTCCTCTCTCTCCTTTCACCTCCATATACAAGCACTTGACAATATTTAAACCTCATTTCTAAAAGTTCAATTTTCAGAAAATATATTTTGAACTAGATTATTAAAACAAAAGATATGCACATTAGATATAAAATAGTTATTTTGATACATTTCAAAATTTTATTGAAGAAAAGCTTTAGATATACCCCAATCTACCTTGATCAAATTCCTGAAATACTGTATGACTTCAATTATAATCCAGAGAAAATCATATTTTCAACATATATACTTTATAATTTGTTTTAGAAGTTCCTTTCATAGAACATTAGTCTTTGTACATGTTCACAATCTAGGTATCTGACTCATTAGTTCCATCAAGGTAGAATAGGAAAATGTCAACATTTGACATTTTCTTATTTCCCTGATCCATTCTCAGGCTTTTAAGTCATCCAATATAAATAGGTTTATTGTCAAAACAAAGAATTTTTAAAAAGCTAACAACTTGTACTTGAGACCATGGAGAGCCAAAAAGTCTTGCTTCCTTTTATGGTCACTGTCCCCCAATCCTATAAATTCCCTGTAACTTTCAGTGTTTTATTTTTTTTTTTATTTATTTTTTAATTTTTTTATTTATTTAGAATTTTTTTCCACAGTATATATGCATGAGCAACTTTTTTTATAACATTATCCCTTGTATTCATTTTTTTCAAATTATCCCCCCTCCTTCCACTCCCTCCCCCTGATGACAGGCAATCCCATACATTTTACATGTGTTACAATATAACCTAGATACAATATATGTGTGTAAATCTCATTTTCTTGTTGCACATTAAGTATTAGATTCCAAAGGTATAAGTAACATGGGTAGATAGACAGTAGTGCTAACAGTTTACATTCACTTCCCAGTGTTCCTTCTCTGGGTGTAGTTATTTCTGTCCATCATTGATCAACTGGAAGTGAGTTGGATCTTCTTTATGTTGAAGATATCCACTTCCATCAGAATACATCTTCATACAGCATTGAAGTGTACAGCGATCTTCTGGTTCTATTCATTTCACTCAGCATCAGTTGATGTAAGTCTCTCCAAGCCTCTCTGTATTCCTCCTGCTGGTCATTTCTTACAAAGCAATAATATTCCATAACCTTGATATATCATAATTTACCCAACCATTCTCTAATTGATGGACATCCATTCAACTTTCAGTTTCTAGCTACAACAAAAAGAGCTGCCACAAACATTTTGGCAAATACAGGTCCCTTTCTGCTCTTTAGTATTTCTTTGGGATATAAGCCCAGTAGTAGCACTACTGGATCAAAGGGTATGCACAGTTTGATAACTTTTTGGGCATAGTTCCAAATTGCTCTCCAGAATGGCTGGATTCTTTCACAACTCCACCAACAATGAATCAGTGTCTCAGTTTTCCCACATCCCCTCCAACATTCATCATTATTTGTTCCTGTCATTTTAGCCAATCTGACAGGTGTATAGTGGTATCTCAGAGTTGTCTTAATTTGCATTTCTCTGATCAGTAGTGATTTGGAACACTCATATGAGTGCATATAGTTTCAATTTCATCATCTGAGAATTGTCTGTTCATATCCTTTGACCATTTATCAATTGGAGAAAGGTTTGATTTCTTATAAATTAGGGCCAGTTCTCCATATATTTTGGAAATGAAACCTTTGTCAGAACCTTTACTTTTAAAAATGTTTTCCCAATTTGTTACTTCCCTTCTAATCTTGTTTGCATTAGTATTGTTTGTACAGAAACTTTTTAGTTTGATGTAATCAAAATCTTCTATTTTGTGATCAATAATGATTCTCTCCTGGCCATAAATTCCTTCCTCCTCCACAGGTCTGAAAGGTAGACTATTTTCTGTTTCTCTAATCTATTTATTATATCATTCTTTATGCCTAAATCATGGACCCATTTTGATCTTATCTTGGTATATGGTGTTAAGTGTGGATCCATATCTAATTTCTGCCATACTAATTTCCAGTTTTCCCAACAGTTTTTTTCCAAATAATGAATTTTTATCCCTAATGTTGGTATCTTTGGGTTTGTCAAAGATTAGATTGCTATAGATGTACCCTTTTTTGTCCTTTGTATCTAATCTGTTCAACTGATCTACCGTTCTATTTCTTAGCCAGTACCAAATGGTTTTGGTGACTGCTGCTATATAATGTAGCTGTAGATCAGGTACACTTAGACCACTTTCCTCTAACTTTTTTTTTTTCATTAGTTCCCTTGCAATTCTAGACCTTTTATTCTTCCATATGAATTTTGTTGTTATTTTTTCTAGGTCATTAAAATAGTTTCTTGGGAGTCTGATTTGTATAGCACTAAATAAATAGATTAGTTTGGGGAGTATTGTAATCTTTATTATATTCGCTCGGCCTATCCAAGAGCACTGAATGTCTTTCCAATTGTTTAAATCTGACTTTATTTTTGTGGCAAGTGTTTTGTAATTTTTCTCATATAATTCCTGACTATTCTTTGGTAATTGATTCCCAAATACTTTATACTCTCAACATTTGTTTGGAATGGAATTTCTCTTTGTATCTCTTGCTATTGCATTTTGTTGGTGATATATAAAAAATGCTGAGCATTTATGTAGATTTATTTTGTATCCTGCCACTTTGCTAAAATTCTGAATTATTTCTAATAGCTTTTTAGCAGAGTCTTTGGGGTTCTCTAAGTATACCATCATGTCATCTGCAAAGAGTGATAGTTTGATTTCCTCATTTCCTACTCTAATTCCTTGAATCTCTTTCTTGGCTCTTATTGCCGAGGCTAGCGTTTCTAGTACTATATTGAATAGTAATGGTGATAGTGGGCAACTTTGTTTCACTCCTGATCTTACTGGGAAAGGTTCCAGTTTATCTCCATTGAATATTATGCTTACCGACAGTCTTAAATATATGATCCTGATTATTTTAAGGAAAAGTCCATTTATTCATATACTCTCAAGTGTTTTTAGTAGGAATGGATGTTGTATTTTATCAAATGCTTTTTTCCACATCTATTGAAATGATCAGATGGTTTTTATTAAATTGATTATTAATATGGTCAATTATACTAATAGTTTTCCTAATATTAAACCAGCCCTGCATTCCTGGTATAAATCCTACTTGATCATAGTGTATTATCCTGGTTGATGATTTTCTGAAATCTTTTTGCTAATATCTTATTTAAGATTTTAGCATCAATATTCATTAAGGAAATTGGTCTATAATTTTCTTTCTCAGTTTTTGATCGACCTGGTTTAGGTATCAGTACCATGTCTGTGTCATTAAAGGACTTTGGTAGTACTCCTTCATCCCCTATTTTTTCAAATAGTTTATATAATATTGGGGCTAATTGTTCTTTAAATTTTTGGTAGAATTCACATGTAAATCCATCTGGTCCTGGGGATTTTTTCCTGGGGAGTTGATTAATAGCTTCTTCTATTTCTTTTTCTGAAATGGGACTATTTAAGCAATTTATCTCCTCCTCTGTTAATCTAGGGAGCCTATATTTTTGGAGGAAGTCATCCATTTCACTTAAGTTATCAAATTTATTGGCATAAAGTTGGGCAAAGTAACTCATTATTTCTCTAATTTCCTCTTCATTGGTGGAAAGATTCCCCTTTTCATTTGTAAGACTAACAATTTGATTTTCCTCTTTCTTTTTTCTGATCAGATTTAGCAAAGGTTTATCTATTTTATTGGCTTTTTCATAAAACCAACTCTTGGTTTTATTTATTAATTCAATAGTTTTTTTACTTTCAATATTTTTGTATTTCAAGTTTAATTTTTGGTTGGGGGTTTTTAATTTGGTCTTTTTCTAGCTTTTTAAGTTGCAGGCCCAATTCATTAATCTTCTTTTTCTCTATTTTCTTCAAATAAGCCTCTAAAGATATAAAATTTCCCCTTATTACTGCTTTAGCTGTATCCCACAGATTTTGGTATAATGTCTCATCATTTTCATTATCTTGGGTGAAATTATTAATTGTTTCTATAATTTGCTGTTTCACCCAGTCATTCTTTAAGATGAGATTATTCAGTTTCCAATTACTTATTTGTCTATTTACCCCTAACTTCTTACTGAATGTAGCTTTTATTGCATTGTGATATGAGAAGAAGTCATTTATTATTTCTGCCTTCCTACATTTAATTTTGAGATCTTTATGTCCTAATATATGGTCAATTTTTGTATAGGATCCATGAACTGCTGAGAAGAAAGTATATTCCTGCGCTCAAACTGGAAGTGTCTGCCTGGAAACCAAGGTCCCTATTTCAAAGGTTCTCCTTCTCTGGGACTTCCAAGCCTGAGTTCCACAGCCTCCAGCCAAGCCAGGCACTATGTGTTGCCTTGGGCCGTGTATTAGCTTTTCAAACTCTTAACTACTCCCAGGTGAAGCCCAGACAGCCTAAGTCGGCCACACCCACAGTGTTGAGATGTTAGGTCACTTCCTGATTGGGGTGGTTTTAGTATCTGGCTTTGTATTTTAAAGTGGCTTGATTTCTCTTCAGAACTGCTGTTTTATAAGCAGAGAAGAGCTAACAGCCTGTGCCAGATTCTTCTTTCTCAGTGGCTTCTCTGATCCCAGAGCCCTCCCCAGCATGATCTGCACTGTGTGCCACCACTCACCCTTCTGTGCTGGCCTCTTTTTTTCCTCCCCTGGGAACCGACCTTTTCTGTTGAAACTCCAGATTCTCTTCAACTGGTAAGTTGTGCTTCCAGTCCTTGTGGTTTCTATCAGTCCAGAGCTATTTTTGAGGCTGATTTAACTAATTGGTACTGAGGGAAGAAGGGAGATCACAGAATTGCATGTATCTTCTTCGCCATCTTGGCTCCGCCCCCCTCAGTGTTTTATTTTTTGTTTGTTTTTGTTTTGTTTTGTTTTGTTTTTATTTGAACTGTTATATGTGAGACTATCAGAGTTTGTTCCTATAGGGAATAACTGCATACTTCTTTACCACTGCCACACATATATTCTCAACCCCTATTATCATTGTTTTACTTCAGGCAGATACTTATTATCTTTAGTGTTCCACATTTCTGCAGACCTTTCTCCAAGGTCAAGTTTTCTCAAATAATAAAACAGAACGCTTGTATTTGTGAATAGACTGATAATCTTAAATTTATTTTACTCTACAAGATGGATCGTTTGGATAGTTTCAGGTTTTTTGTTTTTTTTTTGAGATGTTCTATTATTTTATATTATTTATATTTATATACGACAACAACAAAAAAAAAGTTTTCCTCAGATTTTTCAGGGTATCAAGTTTTTTTGTTTTTTTTTTTAAACTCCTAATAGAGTATTTAATCCTTAAAGAAATGGTCTTTTTTATTCTCCCAAGCATTTGTCATAATGCTTGAAACAAAGTTAGGACTGCATAAATGGTTCTTGACTAGTTTCCCATGCTACTAAATTAAGTCTATATTTTCCACTTCAAGCTGGCTTAGGATGATTCCCTCCTGTTGAATTCCTGCTTCCCTCACCTGGTCAATGTACCTCCACTAATTTAGCACTACTATATGATTTTGGGAGAGTTTGAAAAGTTCTCAAACCCTTCATTTGTCTTTAACCTCCTATCTTCTACCAGGGCAACTAGGCCAGATTTTACAAATTTTCTGGGCTATTTTCCAAAGAAAGGAGAGTTTTATGGTAGTTCCCAGAAGTGGCAACTATGATAAAGAACAATGCTGAATAGATAGGAAAGATTCATGTCCCTGACATATATTAATTTATAATGCATGTATCTCAGTGTGCTACATGAAACCTAAGGTAGGTGCTATCCACAATCATAGATTCCAGCTTTAAAATTGAGTCCAATTCTACTCTATATTAATTGCTTATATAGAGTTTCTCTCAAATCTTTTTTTCTATGTCATTTTATTAGTAAAAAAAAAATTAAATACAAACCAGTAACATTGGAAGAGTTATTTTAAATAGTGTAGCTAATGATATCTATCTTTTTTAAATTGGCTTAACTATTTACCCAATTACCACTTAGAATGACCATGAAATAGTGGCTATACTTAAGCACTACTCCTCCTGCACATTTTCCTTTTCATAAAACATTGGGGCATTGTACTTTGTGAATTGTAGGAAAGACATTACAAATTTGCAACACATTCAGAGAAAAATGACCAACATCATGATAAGACTGACTTCCATATCATCAAACCCTTAAGTATTGGTTGAAAGAAATGAGACTAGCCTGATGAAGAGAAGACTTAGGAATCTATCATGTGAAAGGATGGATGAAACTTATTCTGTGTGGTCCCAAAGGGTAAAACTAGGAGCAATTAGTGGAAGTAGCAAAGGAAGCATATTTAAAAAGAAGACTGCTAACAATTAGGGTTGTCCGGACTCATATCTGAAAATAGTGAATTCTCCACTACTTCAACAGAACCAGGAGAAATTTGTAGAAATATAGAGTTGATCCTTGTTATAATATGGATTAGTTTGGATGAAATTTAATATCCCTTTTTGAATTTTCTGAATAATCTGAAATTAAATCAATTACATGAAATTTGGAAAATGCTGTGGGATTCTTGTTTGAGTGCTTAAGCTTACGGATTATGCAGCTCTTCCAGGGGAACAAACCATATCTAGAACTAGTTCAATGTTGCTATAGTGTCCATGGCAGGGTCAAAATACCATTAAGGAGAATCATGAATTGACAGTGTGCAATTCAAAAAAGAATTTTTTAGTAATGCTTAGCTAGTGTCTTTCTGAACTTTTCATGATTAGCCACTAAACTGTTACTACAAAAAAATTAACTAAAAACAAAAATATAAAGTATGTAGTAGGAGAGAAAATAGAGTGGAGAAAAGCAGCAGCAGGGCAAGGGATTATTTAACCTTGGATACAATTATATTAAAAGAAAAATTTCTGTCCCCTAGAAAATCTGTCACACAGCTTCATGGGTACTATGTTTATATAGAAAGTGTTGCTTGGAGAGGGAAATCTGAGATTTATTTGAAAGAAAGTAAAACCATACTACATGGCTCAGACTAACAGAGGAACATCTCATGAAGACAGTGATCTCTGGACCTTTACAGGGGAAAAGGCGTTGAATCTGCTTCAATCTGGGAGTAGTGGTGTCCTGGTATAAAACCTCAGTTGTGTCACTCAAAACTACTCTGGAGGAAGCAGTATCAAGTAACAATGGCCTGTTAGACATTGAACTGTTGAACATTGAACAGAGGCTTACCAGACAGCGCACTAATACTTTTGCCTCAGTATCATCCATTGACTGGTTTGAATATATAATCTATTCAAGTTATAAATGTCTAATTCATGGAGTTATTTTGAAGATTCCACAAATCATCTCAGCATTTTGGATATGAGCCAGTGAATACCACTTGTTTTTCCTTTCCTTTCCTTTCTTTTTCTTTTTTTTCTTAATAATTACTGGGTGGTATGTTTCTTTGTCCAGTTGAAAGCTGAATACAAAACTTGAAATAAGATAAATTGAACTTCTTGCAGCATCTGAAATAGTTTGCTAATGTGATCAGCAATATGTTGAATGAAGTGACTTCTTCAGGTAAAAATTTGTGTGGTAGCATAAAACTAATAAGTTCAACCTGGACAATGAGGGCACATATTTCCACATATTTGACTAATGGCTCTCAGCTTGTCATTTCTGCTTCTTCTTTTGCTCCATTTCATGTTGACAGTGGATGTTTTTAAAAAGCCTCATACATAATATTTCTCCTCTACATAAATTCCTACACTGTGTTCTTAGTAAAAGCCATAGATTGTTTCATTTTTTAAATTTTTTTTCTGAAGAACATATTTGAAAGAAATTGTTCTAAAGCATATTCATTACAAAAAAAAATTAAACTAGTATAAATTAAGTACTTCTCTTGTAAAATTGAATGTTAGGTAATAGAGATACTTAAAAACAAAAGCTAAAATAGTTCCTGGTCCCAAAGAGCCCATATCTCTTGGAGGACATAGCATGTATATAGAAAGTATATAAAATAGCACATGTCCAAAATTATACTAACACCTGGGAACTGTCTCATGTAGGAAGTATTGTCTGAGCTTTACACTGAAGGAAACTAAGATCTCTATAAATTAAAGGGGAAGAGGATTGAATTATACATATAAAGAACAATGAACCAAAAAACAAAATAGCAGGGAATCTACTATTATGCATTTGTCCAATAGGCTATCTTTTTTCAGCTCTTTCATATCCTGAGAGAGATTTTGTCAATAATAACATCACCACAAATCCATGTTTCTTTTACCTGATCAAAGCCAAAATTATCTATGTCTCATATTGTATATTGAAAATGGGAAAATATACAATAGATAAATGGTAGGAAAGAAAATTGATATTATAGAGTTATATTTTAAGTATGTGATTTGTCCCCAAAATAAAGGTTTATCTTTTACAGGATGAGCCCGAGGATTATCTATAGCAAAAGTTAAAAATTCTCTTAAAGAAGTATTAAATATGATAAGCATTTAGTTGTAATACCAAAATTTGACAACATCAAAAATATGATTTTAGACTGAAAAATATTGAGGTCAGATCATTTTAACTGATCTCTTTGCTCATTAAATAATTTTAGTATGTGCAATACAATATGATAACTTATTTCAAAATAATTATAGCCACTTGGCTTCCCTGAATAAGTTAACTACAGAATTATCCATATGTAATTGAATCAATTAATAAGATATAGGTAATGTTAAAAAATATTGATAGGTTAAATTCCAATTAAATAATGTATAAAACAGAACGTTGTCTCAGCTCTCAGTCTTTTTTGACATATTTAAAAATCTTGATGGAACTGAAATATTCACTGGAAGCATGACCTTCAGACAAAGAAAATCAGACTATGATTTAGAACCGGCTTTCAGGAAAAGATAAGGAACATGCTAAATTCAAAGAGAAACGTTAGGAATGATGAATGGGTGGAAGTATCAAAAAAGTTGATATTGCCTTAATAAAAGGGGGAAAATCCAAACTTCCTAACAATTAGAATTAATAAAAATGTAATGGAAGACTTTTATCTTGGCCCGTGAATCTTTAGCACCTATTAAGGGAACCACCCAGTCATTTGGTCACAAATATTCATTAAGTGCTTATTTTATATCAGGCACTTCTCTGAGTACTTTAAGGGGGCAAAACAGACAGCTTTCTTATTAATAAGGAAATATAACACATAAAAAAGAATAGTATTTTCAGGGAAAGATGCTTGAAGTGAATTTTGAGGAACCTAGGTATTCTTAGAGCTAGAAGAAAAGAGTAAATGCAAATTTACAGCACTGAAAAAAAAAAGAAGTGCTACGTATTAGAAACAACAAGAAATGTGGTCTAACTGAAATACAGTGTTCCCAGAATGAATAATATTTAATAAGTCTAAATAAAAGAGGTGAACATATGCAATAAATGTAATTAAATGTCAAATTTGAATTTTATTTACTTCTGAAGATAATAGGTAGCTATTGAAATTTATTTACTAGATGCATGCAATGTACAGATTTTCACTTCCAGAAAATCAATTCAGCAGCTATATGAAGGATGGATTAGATAAGATAAAGACTTGAGCTTGAAATAATCATTAGGAAGTTCTTGCAACACTTACCCATCACACAATGAGCTCCAGTTTTGGTAGACCCTAAATGGCAGAAAAATGATTTTGGTATGAGTTCAGCAGTGAATGACATCTTTGTCATCTGTGGGCCAGGATAATTAAAAGAGTCTCATCATGAGATTGATTAAAAGGTGAGGAAATTTTGGCCAGAATAACTCGTCAAAAACATACACTTAAGTGTACAGAAGTTATGATTTGTGCTGGGAGAGAAAACATGGCAGTACAATGAAAGTACTTCACAACTGTAGGAGAAAAAAAAATAAAACAAGAATGGAAGGATGGAAGGAAAAGAAGCAGGAGGGAAAGATGGAAAGAAAAAAGAAAGAATAGAAAGAATAGAAGAAAAAGAAAGGATAGAAGGAAAGAAAGAAAGAAAGAAAGAAAGAAAGAAAGAAAGAAAGAAAGAAAGAAAGAAAGAAAGAAAGAAAGAAAGAAAGAAAGAAAGAAAGAAAGAAAGAAAGAGAGAGAGAAGGAAGGAAGGAAAAAAGAAAAAAGGAAGAAAGAAAAAGTGAAAGAAGAAAAGAGAAAGGGAGTGGAAAAGAGAAAAGCAGATAAAATGTGGGAAGAAAGGTAAAAAAGAAGAAGGACAAAGAGGCTAAATAAATATATAAGTGAATAAACAAATAAATGAATAATTGAATGAAGTGAATAAAGCTGTATCTATCCTATAAATCGAGAAAAACAAATCATTTTTTAAACAACTCAGGCAAATTTTAATATTATCATTTGTTTGGTATTTTCCCTTCCATATTTTGGATCTAGATTTAGTTTGTGGAAAGAGAAGGAACAGAACAGGGCTGAAAAAAAAGTCTATTAATATTAGTATAATTGTAACTCAGGCTGGTCTGAACATTCTTAGTTCTCCTAACATGGTAGAATCTTTGAGGGATCTTAAAAGCTTTTCTGCTTTGCGAAATATATAACCTATTGCATCTTCTACCTCAAAGGTTAAAGTAGATTCCATTGATTGCTTGCCCAATATTTTAAAACTGGTGAGACTGTGACATTCAAGCTATTTTTCTGTCTTTATCTCCTTTTATCTGCTATAGCCAGAGGATAAAGGTCATAGTTTATTCACAACATGGACACTGTATCATGTATTTAACAAATAAAAAGTGAAATACTTTCCTTCCTTTGCTTTTTTTTTTTTTTTTTTTTTTTTATCCTAGCTGTTCCATGAAATGGGCCTGGAGGTCTTTCTGTTCTCTGTTGCTTGTCTTCATTAATTTCAAGTGTCAGAGATGATATCCCTGGGACCAAGAGTTTGAGTCTCGGTAAACTTGGAGCCAGGACTGCAGAATGCACTTGTGATTATGCTTCCTGAAGGAATTATTCCTATATAAAAGCTAAATTGACAATGGCCAATAGAAATGAGGTTCAGGGGATCTCCCCACTATAACTGGGAAAAATCATCAGTGGAAATTAGAGCTAATGGTAGAGAGCCCAATTGTTGAACAAGTGTGTGCAATTCTCCATGACCCTGTAAAGAGTATTCTTGGCAAAGATGCTGGACTGGTTTGCCCATTTCTTTCTCTAATAGCCTAAGATAAAAGTTACAAAAGTAACAAGCTCACGGTTACACAGTTTTAAAGTGTCTAAGATCACATTTGAATTCAGGTTTTCCTTACTCCAAACCCAATTCTATCCACTGAATCAACTATCTGTTTTAGAGAAGCTGCCCTTTGATAACCCAATCCCCTTAAGGGTCCTAGAGAGCCCTAAAGGGAAGAGTAACACATAACAACCCAGCCCTGAGGCTATTGGTATCAGAGTATTCTATATTATTATTACATTATTACTACATTATTATTAAATTACATTTTTGTTGACCCTGCACATAACATTATGGATATAGGATCATTTTATTTTGCAAGCCTGGGGTACTAAAAATAACTACCCAAGAGAAACTTTTAAAAATTATAGTTATATGTTCAAAGATACCCAGGAGAAGTCAGTTAATAGTGTGGTGATTGATGCCATTTCCAATGATCTTGTGATGAAGAGAGCCATCTGTACTCAGAGGGAGGATTGTAGGAAGTGAATGCAAATGACAACATAAATTTGTCACTCTTTTTGTTATTGTTCACTTGCATTTTGTTTTTTCACTCATTTATTTTCTTTTTTTATCTGATTTCTCTTGTGCAATAAGAGAATTGTATAAATGTTTATACATATTGGATTTAACACATTTTAACATGTTTAATATATTGAATTGCTTGCCACTTAGGGAAAGGGGTGGATGGAAGGAGGAGAAAATATGAAACATAAAGCTATGCAAGGGTCAATGTTGTTAAATTATCTGTGCATGTGTTTGGAAATAAAAAGATGTATATATATATATATACCAAATAGTAGAAAAGACATTAGCAGGGAGAAATCATAAGTTCCTTGAATTATTCCTGCAAATCCTCTGGAAGCCCCATTGCTCAGTATAATTCCCAACTTTAATTTTATGAATTATGAAATTTTATTTGATACCATCTGAAATCAAATATATAATGTGGCATGTAGGACACTGTTGCTAAGATATTGTGGTCTGTCATAAAAAAGAAGTATACATGAAAGACAAATAAACTAAACCATACTATTTGTTGCAATGATGGTTCATTTTTCTCCATGGGGACTATATGGGGCAGCTAAGTGGTGGAACAATGAATAGAATGTGATGCTAGAGTCAAGAAGAGATTTTTCCTGAGTTCAAATTTAGCTTCAAACATTTACTAGTTGTGTGTTTCTGGGCAAGTCACTTAAATCTTACTCAGTTCTTCATATGTAAAAATGAATTGAAGAAGGAAATAGCCAATCACTCTGGGACCTTTGTTAAAAACAAAACAAAATAAAACAAAACAAAAAACAAACAAACAAAAAAAAAACCCTCAAATAGGTTTATGAAGAGTTGGACACTACTAAAAATGACTGAATAACAACAATAGGTCTATAAATAGAGTTGTGTGCTCTTGTTTGAACCTTATATTAGGTCTGTTATTAGCAGATCTTCTATATCCATAAAGAAAGGTGGTTTCCATTCTGTTTTCCCTTCTGGACAATAAGATACACAAATCAATAAATTTTGCTATTACTAATTAACAGGATGTGGGCTCCATCAGACAAAGAGAAACAATGCACATCACACCATTCATCATCCTGAACAAGAGCTGACTGGGCATGGGTGCCAATAAATCTGTGCTTAGCCTGAGTCTATGATTTATTCATCCTGAGATGGTCTTGGGCAAAATGCCTTCAGAGTGGAGGGAGGGTAGTATAAGGTGGCCTTTTCTTTGAGAAACAGTAACTGACAGTACTTATAAAAAGCTGTTTTCTGAAGAGGGAGTTATTGGAAATTAAACTGGAAAATAAAAGGCTTGTATATGAATATGTGATGTAGAAAGTAAATAGAGATTGTGATTCTCCACTCATTATACTGAAGAAAGTAGGTGGTAAATAGAATGATTGCTGGGTATGGAATCACAAAGACCTAAGTTCAAATTTAGCCTTAAACATTTACTAGCTGTGTGACCTAAGGAAGTCACTTAAACCCTGTTTGCCTCTATTAAATGAGTTGGGGAAGGAAACGGCATACAATTTCAGTGTCAGTGTCAGAGGAGACTGAAATAATTAAAATAAGAGAATAGCAACACCCATCATATTCAAATTTTTATACAGTATAGCAAAAAGATACCAAGTAGGAATGAGATAGATAATGTTATGGAAGCAAAGAGAAGTGGATAGATTTGGGGACATAGAAGAGAATGGAAAAATTTGGCACAATGGCCCATGAGGTCATAAAGAATTGAGTGTGAATGACTGAACAACAAAAATACATTAGGCAATAAACATATATAGAATAACTTATCTTCCTTAGTTACTATGCTGCCTTTAATTGTATAATGATTTGACAAGTTTTTTTTTTTTTTTTGTTATAATTTTGATTAATTTTTGTTTTTGTTTTTCATTTATGGAAAATATTGGGAAAGAAATCCTAGGTAGGCAAGGTAGCTCATCTCTGTCAAACTAGGAGGCTGAGGCTGGTGATTCCATTTAGCTTAGAGTTATAAGATACAGTATTTAGATAAGCATGTATTAAGCACTCAGTATCTGACAAGTACTGCTTTGGGTACAAAAAAAGGGCAAAATATACAGTCTTTGCCCTCAGGAAGCTTACAATCTAAATCACTAGGAAAAGCCCCAGACAGCAGGAGGCAGTTGCACAGCTGAGCCGAGATCTGTGTTGAGTCATTTCTGATTTGGGATAGTTATAGGTTCTTGTTAGGTTCTTACTAAGTGCTAATGAGATAATGAGATATTAGGTTTTTGCTAAGTGCTAAGTCAATACTTAACAATTCTCTGGTTCCAGCCTTTACTGGGAGTTTTACTTGTGAATTCCTGGGGAGGAGCTTGCATGCTTAGGAGGAGCAAGTTCATTGGTTGAAGTAATTTTTCACAGAAGCCCTTGCATTATCCTACGCCTATTTTCTGGGAGGATAAAAGAGGGCAGCACTAGAAAGATAGAGAGTGGCTGCTCTAGGCTAGACTTGAGGCAGCTATCTGCAGGAAGGGAAGTCACTACTCTGGACCAGAGTTAATGGCAACTGTCAGGAGACATCGGTTCTCTACAGGAAGAAGAATCTGTATGAGAGATTTGAGTTGACACAGCAGATTTCCTCCCAGAGAGCAATCTGCAGCTTCTGGAGACAGCAGTATGATACATGTTCTGGCATTTTGTTGTTGTTGTTGTTGTTGTTGTTGTTGTTGTTGTTGCTTTAAAGTGACTTTGATTTCTCTGCTGCTCTGCAAGCAGAATAGAGTAATCAGTTTTTGCCAGATTCCTCTATCTCAGTAGCTTTTCTAACTCCAGAGGCCTCCCCAGCCCGTTTGGCAGAATATATTAGCCTTTAGTCTAACCCTGCCTGTGCCGGTCTTTTTCTCCACCCCTCAGGACTGACCTTTTCTGACGAAATTCCAGATTCTCTTCGGCTGGTAAGTTGATGCAGCTAAAGCAGTAGTAAGGGGAAATTTTATATCTTTCAAGGCTTGCTTGAATAAAATAAAGAGAAGATCAATGAATTGGGGCTGCAACTTAAAAAATTAGAAAAAGACCAAATTAAAACCCCCCAGCCAAATACTAAACTTGAACTTCTAAAATTAAAAGGAGAAATCAATAATATTGAAAGAAAGAAAAAAATGACTTCCGGCCAAGATGGCTGAGAGGAGGCACAAAGCTTCTTGAGCTCCATGTTTTATATCAGAACTTATTTCAGAATTAATGCTTGACTGGAAAAAATGCATAAATAATTACCAACAGAAGACATCCTCGAAATTTGCCAGAAAAGGTCTGTTTTTGGTCGGGGGAGGGGATGAACAGATGGACACAGGCTGAGGGCAAACAGCGAGAGCAAGTCAGGCAGCTCACACTGCTCAGATCAGAGAGGGAAGGGATGCAATCTCTGTTGTTTCTGTGAAACTATCTTTACCCTAGTGTGGATATTCTGTCTTGGCAGCAAGCCAGGATCAGAAGAGAAGCTTAAACACCGGAGGTAAAGAATAAACCCCCAGAAAGCTAGTGTTTCTTGGGACCTGGCTACCCCTACCCCCACCTGGAGTAACTCAGCACATTCTTAGAGCCTCAGAGTCTCAGAGTGCAAAAGCAGTGCAGCCATCTCTGTCCTGTTAGTGCCTTGCTGCTGTCTCCCCCAGTCTGTAGAGAAAGCACAGTAACACCATCAAGCCCCATCCCCCCCAAAAGCAGACCAATTGTTTTCCTTATTAATTTGTTTTCTTTGATTCCACTCTGACATTAGTGAGGATTAGTAAGTTGGAAAAAGAAAATAACTCTAAAACATAAAATTGATGAAATGGAAAAAAAAATCTATAGAAGAAAAA
This sequence comes from Sminthopsis crassicaudata, assembly GCF_048593235.1. Taxonomy (NCBI): domain Eukaryota; kingdom Metazoa; phylum Chordata; class Mammalia; order Dasyuromorphia; family Dasyuridae; genus Sminthopsis; species Sminthopsis crassicaudata. The sequence goes on along the minus strand of NC_133619.1, from coordinate 131,281,232 downwards.
ACTCTCTTAAAAACTCGATTGGATAATTACAAAAAGATATAAAAAAGTGAAGAAAATACATCATTGAAAATCAGAATCAAACAAGTAGCACTGAATGACTCAAGGAGAAACTAAGAAATAGTCAAGCAAAACCAGAAAAATGAAACAATGGAAAAGGATGTCAAGTACTTTATTGGGAAGACAATAGACCTGGAAAATAGATCCAGGAAAGACAATTTGAGAATAATCGGACTCCCTGAAAAATATGATGAAAAAAAAAAAAGCCTGGACACTATTTTCCAGGAAATCATCAAAGAGAACTGCCCAGACATTTTAGAAATAGAGGGTAAAATAGACATTGAAAAAATTAATTGATCACCTACTGAAAGGGTCCCTAAAATCAAAATGCCAAGAAATATAGTGGCCAAGTTCAAAAACCATCAGACAAAGGAAAAAAAATTGCAAGCTACTAGAAAAAATCAATTCAGATATGGAGGAGCCACAATAAGTATAACCCAGGATCTAGCAGCATCCACATTAAAAGAACAAAGGGCCTGGAACATGATATTCCAAAAGGCTAAGGAACTTGGTATGCAGCAAAGAATAACTTATCCAGCAAAAATGAACATCGTTTTCCAGGGAAGAAGATGGACTTTTAATGAAAAAATGAATTCCATCTATTCTTGAAGAAAAAAAAAAAAAAAAAAAACATCTAGGCAAAAAGTTTGATCTACAAATACAGAACTCAATAGATTTCTAAAAAGGTAAACAGAAATCTTGAGAATTATATTTCTGCCATAAAGATATATAAAGAACACATGTAAAATTTCTTCTAGAAACTAGAGGTGGAAAGGGAATTATATCATAAAAAAGGGTAAAGTGGTGGTACTACACATCATGAAGAGGCAAAGGTAACCTATTATATCTGAGAGAAAGAAAGGAGGGGGATGAACATAATATGTATCAATAGGTATATTCAATTTATGGTGAAATTCCTTCCACTTCATTAAAAAGTGAGAGGGGAAAAATGAAAAAAACAGAAGGGAATGAGGAAAAGGGATAAAATAGGGGGAGGAACTTTAAGGTGAAGGAGGGATACTAAAAAGAGAGGGTTGTGAAAAGCAAGTGGTGCTCACAAGTTTAATACTGGGGAGGGGGTAAGAAGGAAGGAAAGGAGAAAAGCATAAGCAGGGGTTACCATGATGGAAAGCAATATAGAATTAGTCATTTTAACCATAAATGTGAAAGAGGTAAACTCCCCCATAAAGAGGAAGCAGTTAGTGGACTGGATTAAAAGCCAGAATCCTACAATATGTTGTTTACAGGAAATACACCAGAAACAGGGTGATATATAATGAATAAAAATAAAAGGTTGGAGCAGAATCTATTATGTTTCAAGTGAAGCCAAAAAAGCAGGGGTAGCCATCCTCATCTCAGATCAATCAAAAGCAAAAATTGAATTAAAAGAGATAAGGAAGGTCATTATATCTTGCTAAAGGGTAGCATAAATAATGAAGCAGTATCAATATTAAACATATATGCAACAAGTGGTGCAGCATCTAAATTCTTAAAGGAGAAATTAAGAGAGCAGCAAAAAGAAATAGACAGCAAAACTATAATAGGGGGAGATCTCAAACTTGCACTCTCAGAATTACATAAATCAAACCACAAAAAAAAAAAATAAGAAAGAAGTCAAAGAGGTAAATAGAATACTATAAAAGTTTGATATGATAGATCTTTGGGAAAACTACATGGAGACAGAAAGGAGTACACTTTCTTCTCAGCAGTTCATGGAACCTATACAAAAATTGACCATATATTAGGACATAAAAACCTCAAAATCAAATGCAGTAAGGCAGAAATAGTAAATTCATCCTTTTCAGACCACAATGCAAGAAAAATTACATTCTTTAAAAAGCCAGGAGAAAACGGACCAAAAATAATTGGAAACTAAATAATCTCATAATAAAGAATGATTGGGTGAAACAGCAAATCATAGAAATAATTACCCAAGAAAATGACAGTAATGAGACATCATACCAAAATGGGTGGGATACAGCCAAAGCAGTAATAAGGGAAAAATTTATATCTCTAGAGGCCTACTTCCATAAAATAGAGAAAGAGAATATCAACGAATTGAGCTTACAATTAAAAATGCTAGAAAAGGAACAAATTAAAAACACCCAGACAAACACAAAACTTAAAATTCCAAAAATAAACAAAGGGATTTATAAAATTGAAAATAAAAAACAAAAACAAAAAATAAAAAAAACAACAAAAACTATTGAATTAATTAATAAAACTAAGAGTTAGTTCTATGAAAAAAACCAACAAAATAGACAAACCCTTAGTAAATCTGATTAAAAAAAGGAAAGAGGAAAAGCAAATTGTTAGTCTTAAAAATGAAAAGGGAGAACTCACCATTAATGAAGAGGAAATTAGAACAATAATTAGGAGTTACTTTGCCCAACTTTATGACAATAAATTTGATAACTTAAAAGAAATGGAAGAATACCTTCAAAAATATAGCTTGCACAGATTAACAGAGGAAGAAGTAAATAGTCTAAATAGTCCCATTTCAGAAAAAGTAATAGAACAAGCTATTAACCAACTCCCTAAGAAAAAATCCCCAGGACCAGATGGATTTACATTTGAATTCTACCAAACATTTAAAGAACAATTAACTCCAATGCTATATAAACTATTTGAAAAAGTAGGGATTCAAGGAGTCCTACCAAATTCCTTTTATGACACAGACATGGTACTCATACCTAAACCAAGTAGGTTGGAGACAGAGAAAAAAAACAATAGACCAATCTTCCTAATGAATATTGATGCTAAAATCTTAAATAAAATATTAGAAAAAAGACTACAGAAAATCATCCCCATGATAATACACTATGACCAAGTGGGATTTATATCAGGCTGCTTCAATATTTGCAAAACTATTAGAATAATTGACTATATCAATAACCAAATTAACAAAAAAAATATGATCATCTCAACAGATGCAGAAAAAGCACTTCATAAAATCAAATATCCATTCCTACTAAAAACACTTGAGAGTATAGGAATAAAAGGACTATTCCATAAAATAATCAGGAGCATATATTTGAAACCATCAATAAACATCATATGTAATGGTGATAAACTAGAATCTTTCTCAGTAAGATCAGGAGTAAAACAAGGTTGCCCACTATCACCATTACTATTCAATATTGTACTAGAAATGCTAGCCTCGGCAATAAGAGCCGAGAAAGAGCTTAAAGGAATTAGAGTAGGTAAGGAGGATATCAAACTATCACTCTTTGCAGATGATATGATGATATACTTAAAGAACCCCAGAGATTCTAATAAAAAGCTTTCAGACATAATTCAGAACTTTAGCAAAGTTGCAGGATACAAAATAAATCCACATAAATCCTTAGCATTTTTATAATTACCAGCACAATCCAATAGCAAGAGAAACAAAGAGTAATTCCATTCAAAATAACGGTCGATAGTATAAAATATTTGGGAATATATCGACCAAAGGAAAGTCAGGAATGATATGAGCAAAATTACTTGCAAGCAAAAAAAACACTTGCAACAAAAGTAAAGTCAGATTTAAATAATTGGAAAAATATTAAGTGCTCTTGAATAGCCCAAGCAAATATAATGAAGATAACAATACTCCCTAAACGAATCTATTCAATTAGTGCTCTACCAATCAGACTCCCAAGAAATTATTTTAATGATCTAGAAAAAAATAACAACAAAATTCATATGGAAGAACAAAAGGTAAAGAATGTCAAGGGAATTAATGAAAAAAATAAATAAATAAAATTAAGGTTGCCTAGCTGTACCTGATCTAAAACTATATTATAAAGCAGCAGTCACCAAAATCCTTTGGTATTGGCTAAGAAATAGACTAATTGATCAGTGAAATAGTTTAGGTTCACAGGACAAGATAGAGAATAAAAATAGCAGTCTAGTGTTTGACAAACCAAAGATCCCACCTTTTGAGATAATAATTCATTATTTTACAAAAACTGCTGGGAAAACTGGAAATTAGTATGGCAGAAACTAGGCATAGACCCACACTTAACACCACATACTAATATAAGATCAAAATGGGTCCATGATTTAGGCAGGCTGAGCACCCACTTTGCAGAGTAGAAGCTAGCCTGGGCTGTGGCCACCTCCCTTACAGATTTGTAACTGACACAAGGAAAAGCTTTGTACTGCAGAATGGGGCTGTACAGCTGTATTGTGGTCTGTGCTGAGTCACTTCTGGTTTTGGGTGGGTATAGCCAGGTCCTGTTAGGATATGGCACTTTTTAGAGTATCCTCTGCCCTTGGTTCCAATTTCTCTGCTGGTATGTTGCTTTACAATCAAGGCAGAGAAATCAGCCAATGCCAGAGTCATCTCTGTACTTTTTCTAATCATAGATGCCCACCCCTGATCTGCCCTGTTTGCCAGCCTCTTCTATTTCCCTGTTTATACAGATCTATTTCAGCCCCTCAGGAGAAATCTTTTCTGATGAACTGATTATCTTTGTCTGGTAAGTTTTACTTCTAGTCTTAGTGAATTTTGCCAAACACAGTTTTTGAGGCTGAATTTAATGATTGGTCTTGAGTTATGAGAGGAACTAAGAAAGTCGCGTGTGCCTTCTCCACCATCTTTGCTCCGCCCCCCTCTTCTGGTAATTCTTGTTCTACATATTGCTGAAGCCTAACCTACATAAAACTAAACATAGCCTTGCTAGTGTGTGAAATGAGTACAATTGTTTGTCAATTTGAACATTTTTTTTGACATTACTTTTCTTTAGTAATGGGTCACCAATGGATCTTTTCCAATCCAATGGGCAAAGGTGAGTTTTTCAAAGTTGCTGGCATATTGAGAGCAGTACATTAAGAGTATCACATTTTTATAATTTTTTAAAAATTCAGTTTAAATCTTGTCACTTCCAATAGGCTTACTGTCAGCAATGTTTCATAAGCTCACTTTATTCTGCAGAATATCTGACTCTAGATCAGTAACCACACCAGCATGGTTATCAGTGATCCTAGAATCTTTCTTGTATAGTTGTCCTGTATTTTCTTATCATTTCTTCCTAATATTTCCTAATTCTATGATGTCCCTAATGTTTTGATATTTTATTATACTAATTTTTGCTAGAAAATTTCCTTTGAAGGTTTTAATTTTCTTGAAAACATCTCTTATCTTTCTCATGTTATGTTTTCTTCTATTTATTAATCATTTAACAACTTAATTTATCATTTAAGAAAATCTTCTTTGCTCTCCTTGTTATTCTACAGAAATCTGTATTCAGGTGGATGTACTTTTCCCTTTCTCTTTCCCTTTGTATATTTTCTTAGCTATCTGTAAAACCTCAGCAGACAACCACTTTGTTATCTTGCTCTTTTTCTTTGGAACGTTTTGTTATTGTTGGTGTCTCCTATGTAATATTGAAAATCTCTTGTTTTTTTGGACATTTTATCTACCATATTTATTCCCTTAAGTAGATTTATCACTTTCATTTTATATTCATAAAGAATGTCATTTAGGTCATACATACAGTGTCTTAAGATTTCCCTACTTTCATCAAATTAATTCTAAATTTTGTACTAAGAAGCTAATCATCTGAGACACAGTTGGTTCCAAGGCTTGGTTTAAATGTCTGTCTAGAGAACTTCTGAGAGTCAAAATGGCAGAGTAGCTGTAACTCTCCCAAACTCCAAACAAATACAAAATAATACCCCAAAACAAATCCTAAAACAGCAGAACTAACAAAATAATGGAATGAAATAATCTTTTAGCCCAAAAAACTTGGAAAATTAACAAGAAAGATCTGTCTCGGTTAAAAGGAGAGCCCAGCTAAGACAGGGAGCATTCTAGCAATACAGAAGCAATCTATACCTCAACAAACCACTGGCAGTTTGTGAACTCCAGTCACAGTGGACCAGGCAAATGTCAACTCCAGTAACTTCTTCTGCCAACCTCAATACAGTTAAGCTAATACACAGACTCTAATTCTGACAACAACCTTGTGCTTCAGCATAGCTTCATACAAAGAGGCATCCTCCAAAGACCTGACTCAACTTGCTTCAGCATAACCGTGGGCAAAAAGGATAAATTTTAGTCCTATAAATCCAATCCTATAAATGCCTGGAAGCTGCTAGTACAGGACTCTGCAATGTGTTTCAGCATATGCCTGGGAAAATAGGCAGCTTCCAGCAAACAGATTGTCATGTGTCTCAATGCAGCCATATGCATGCAACTCAGAAACACTCCACTGGCCTCAGGACATGCCAGATACCACAACTAGGATCCTAGTTCAGCACCAGGTATGCTCTCAGATGCCTATGTCCAGCAGTACTAGCCATCACCAATTCCACTGCCTCAACATAGCACCAGACTCAAAAGTTCCCCAAGGGCCTCAGGGCAACATCAGTGCAGCAGGAGATAAACATCCAGAGCCTGCAGCCACTAGTACAAGAAGCCTGAAACAATACTCCTTGCACCCTAGAAGTACAGATTGGATGTAAATGAAAGGGAAAAGGAGAAAAAAAATGGCAAAAACAGCAGAAATTTAAAAAAAAGAATAATCTGACACAGAAAGTTATTATTACAACAGGGAAAATCAAGACGAAAACTTGGAAAGGGTCAAGAATGACAAATCACTTATGGACAAAACCCCAAAGAAAAATTGGAAGTAGTCTACATATAAGAAAGAACTCATAGAAGAGTTCAAAAAGTTGTTTAAAGATCATATAAGAGAGGTAGAAGACAATTTGGGAAAAGAAAAAAGAGTAATGTAAGAGAATTATTAAAAAAAAAAAAAAGCATCAGCTTGGAAAAAGAAAACAATTACTTCAAAAGTATTATTGGCCAAACGGAAAGGGAGATACAATAAACCATTGCAGAAAACAACTCTTTAAAGAGTACATAAAATAAATGAAAAATCAAGTACAAAAACTAATGAAAAAACATTTTAAAAATGTAAATTAAAGTGAAAGCTAATGACTGTATGAAATATCAAGAATCAAACAAACAAATTCCAAAGAATGGGAAAATAAAAGGAAATGTAAAATACCTCAGGGGGAAAAATTGACCTCAGAAATAGATCCAGTGTAGCTCTCTTGAACAACAAGATGATTCAAATAAGTTCCAATTGTTCAGTAAAGAAGAGACACCTAGAGAGAGAACTATAGGAACTGAGTGTGGACCACAACATAACATTTCCATTCTGTCTGTTATTGTTCGCTTTCATTTTTGTTTTCCTTGTCAGTTTTTTCTTTTTTTTTAGGTCCAATTTTCCTTATGTAGCAAGATAACTGTATAAATATGCATACATAGATTAACATATTCTTTAATATATTTAACATGTATTACTACTTACCATCTAGGGGAGGGGGTGGGGAGAGGAGAGGAAAAGTTGAAACAAAATGTTTTTGCAAGGATAAATGTTGAAAAATTATCCATGAATATATTTTCTAAATAAAAAATATAATAATAAAGAGATAGACCCAATAGCAAAATTATTGGAATACCTGAAAGCCATAATGAAAAGGAGGACATGGACAATATCTTTTAAGAATTTATCAAGGAAAATTTCCCTGATGTCCTGGAACCAAGAAGTCCAACTAGATATTGAAAGAGTCTACCAATCACCTTAGGAAAGAAATCTCAAGATAAAAATTCAAATGAATATTATTGACAAATTTCACAAATATCAGATCTGATAATGGTCAGAAAGGAACAATTTAAATTACCAGGACTGAGCAACTACAGCATTAAAAATCAGATGTCTTGGAAAATGATATTCCAGAAAGCAAAGGAGTAAGGCTACAACCAAAAATCATTTAATTAGGTACCCTAAAAAATTAAGCATAACATGGGGGTGGAGGGGAGAGGAAGAAGAATACTCATTAACAAAATAGAAAGATGTCTGGCTTTCATGAGGAAAAGACCAGAGGAAAAGAGAAAAATAAGCAGATTAAATATGCAAAATAAGACGTTAGGGATTTAATAGAATTAAATTTTTACATTCCAACATGGAAAGATGATGTTTGTAATTCTTTTATTTTTTATCTCAAAGGTTTATTACATATATACTATTTGTCAGGGATCAAATTAAGAGCTGATAATAAAAAGAAAGACAGAAAACAGTCCAGTCCCTGACTTTAAGAAGCTCTCAGTCCTTTATTTTTTTTCCTTTTTGATAGTTTTTTTTATTTTTCTAAATGAATGCTAGTATATATAAATCTATCTCAACTGACCAGGAAGTAGAAGGGGAGGAAATTAGTAAAGAAGGTAAGGGTAGAGACTGACAGAAGAGAGGGCAGATCAGGAAAGATGGTAGATAGAAGCAAAACATCAGTAAGAAAGGAATGCATGAAAGGAGATAGAGGACAAACAAGAGAAAGAATGAAATGGAGGGTAATACACAGAGTGGTAATCATAACTGTCAATGTGAATGAGATGAACTCTCCCATGAAACAGAAGTAAATAACATAGAGATGACAAAAGAGATTTCTAAGTTATTTTGTTTACAAGAAACACACCTGAAGCAGAGAGACACAATGAGAATAAAGATAAGGGACTGGAATGTAATATATTGGGCTTGAAGTTAAGGTAAAAAAAGCAAAGGTAGAAATCCTAATCTTCAATATCTCTTAAAAGAGATATTGAAGAAATCTATATCTTGTTAAAAGATACACAAACAATATCACCACCATACACATGTACCAAATAGCATAGTCCCCAATTCCTGAAGAATTTCAGTTAGCTACAAGAAGAAATAGAGAGCAAAACTGTGATAGTGGGATTTCTTAACTGTCCCATCTCAGAGCTCAATAAATCTAACAAAATAAATAAATAAATAAATAAACAAACAAACAAACAAACAAACAAACAAACAAATAAATAAATAAATAAATAAATAAATAAGAAAGAAACTAAGGAGGTAAATAGAAAAAAAAAAAAAAAACTTAAATTAAGACAGACCTTTAGATAAAAGAATATACAATTTTTCTAACTAATATGGGGTACTTAGAAAACACTGGCCATGTAACAGGGCATATAAATTTCAAAATCAAATGTAGAAAGGCAAAAGTATTAGATGTATTCCTTTTGTATTATAATGCAATAAAATTACATTCAACAAAGGACAATAGAAAATAGATTAAAAATTAGTTGGAAAGTAAAAAAAAAAAAAAAGAAATCTAATCCTAAAGATTAAATGGTCAAAAACAAATAGAAAAAAATCAATAATTTTATTAAAGAGAATAACAAAGATGAAATAACTTGTTTGATACGTAGCCAGTCTTATGGGAAATTTTATTTCTCTAAATTAACTGAGCACAAAATTAGAAATCCTGAAAATCAAAGGTAAGACTCATGATATTGAAAATTAAAAAAAAAAAAAAAAAACAAGCTAATAAATCTAGGAGTTGGTTTTGTGAAATAAATAAGAAAACAAGCAATTAGTTAATTTGGTTCAAAAAAGAAAAAAAGAAACATCTAGTATCAAAATGAACAAGGTGAAATCACCACCAATGAAAAAAAAATAAAGCAATCATTAGGAAATATTTTGCCCAATTACATGCCAAAAAATCTGACAATCAGAGAAAAAATGATGAATATTTACTGAAATATAAGATACGTAGATTAACATATCAGGAAATGGGATGTCTATGTAATTCAATTTTAACATGCTACTATATGAAAGTGAAAATCAACCAGAGAATCCTGGGTAGACATGGATTCCTTTGTCCAGATTGTTAGAGACAGCTGATTTTCATGATCAAGTCATGTCCTCAGCATAAGCTTAAAATTTTTGGGCCACCTCCTCATTAATACCTCTATGCCCTCATTAATTATAAACCAATCAAGATTTATTTTCATCTGTTAGGGTCACCTCTTTTCCTAAAGATATTTAAGCATTTAAGGATTTCCATGATTTTGTCATTGGTTACCAAGAGACTACTAATTGTCAATTCATTGATATCTGATATCTTAATTAATAAATTGATTATTAAATACCCAGAAACTATTTCTAAAGCTTGTCATTCATCTCATTCAAGAGTCTAATGTACAATCTCACTGTTTATCATTTATAATAATTTTATTTTTCTGCTCAGAGATTTTTGCTAATGTTCTAATTTTTAAATATTGATTTTCTAGCTTTTTTCTTTGGTCCAACTAGATGATATGATCTTCACACAAAAGTAATAGTAATAATAACTATCAATATGATACTAGAAACAAAGGAAAGTCTTATTTGTTGTTAATTTAAATCTGTAGTTATATGATTTTCATTTGTGAAGTAAAGAATTTAGAGTCATTGAGCTATTCAAAGAGCAACTTTAAAATTTAATCAAAAGCATTTAGCAACTCCCCAATTAGAAGAGAATAAGCATTAAATTAAGAAAATAATCAGAGTGCAAATGGAAGGGATATCTTTACTTTGCTTAAATTGACACTATTGGTCAAAGTTAAAAAGTGGGGAACTTTTAGCTGAGTGTTGTAGGTATAAAATAAAGCTCTTTTCATAGGAGAACATTCCATCATATTCCTAAAGTATATACTAAGTTTAAATTAGAGTCCTTCTTTCCATAGGAACTCTAATGAAGTGTGAACAATAGCAAATGAATACCATGATGATAAATTATTCAATAGTTTCATCTAAGAAGCAGTTTATTATATAGGGAATGTATGATAACATAATGCTACTGAATGGCCTTAACACAATTTTCTTCATCCAGAATAAAATTCCTAAGTGTAAACGATAGCAAGAGATTTTCCTTCTCTAACTATTGAAAATACAGCACTTTAATAGGTGGATTTGTTATCAAATGACTATTGCCTAACAGTATTACTCATTACTTATGAGATGGAAAATTTCAGTATGTTGGCTATATCTGTAAATCACATGTTTTATTTACCCACAGATCATATGAGATGCTTCACACTGAGTTCCTCTTTTTTTTCATAATTCCAATTCTAGGCCCTAACTCTGCATCACCAACAAGAACAACATCAAACTACTATAATTTATATAATACCAGTTTAGGGATAAGCATTCAAAAATATTTTCACATTTGATCATCACAACAACCAAGCAAAGATGCCATATCATTATCTCAATTTTGCATTTGGGGAAACTGAGGCAAGAAAAGATTAAATAGTTATACCCAGCAAACATATCTTAAAACATTTAAGCTTTTCACTTCAACTTTCATACCTATTTTCATATTTCCATTAACACAGCTACCACTCTCAGTCCCTCATCACCCCCTACACTATTTCAATAACTTTTATATTGGTCTCCTGGACTCTAGTTTATGCTTTTTCTAATACAGCCACATGGCTCTCCAGCTCAAAAAGCTCTAGCAGTTCCCTATTTCCGCTGAAATAAAATTGATAGCTCTCTCTCTAGAATTTAAATATCTTCATAAACTGCCTCCTACTTATCTTTTCAGACTTATTAATATATTATACTCCTCATGTACTCCATGTTATAGCTTAACTGACCTACTTTCCTAAGCACAGTATCACATCTCCCACTTCTATGCAGGCAGATACTGTCCTCTATGCCAGAAATTCTTTCCCTATTAACTGTTGCCTCAAAGAATGCTTAGATTCCTTCCATTCATAAAGGCCACTGTCTCTAAGACACCCTCTTCTCAGTTTTTATTGTGACCTCTCTAAAATTATTGTGTATTTTATTTTTTGTAAATGTTTTTATGTTTATTTGTATACATACATTCCAGTTTAATCCAAACTTCTTGAAAATAAGCAATATTTCATTTATATATATATATATTTATATATATATATATATTTATATTTATATATATATATATATTATATTTATATATATATATTTATATATATATATGTATATATACTATGAACTCAAAAAACAGCAGTTGTGAGGGTGTTTAAAATTAATTGAATTGAATGGGACTAACTCTTAGATGATTCTGATATGTATGGACACACACACATACACACACACAAACACACACACACACACACCACTTACACCATGTATGTTCACATTCACATTGATTATTTTGTGCCTACTTCATGTAAGAATATGTGAAAACATAACACAGGATACAGACTCATTTATGACTCTGAGTGACAAAGGTGGTACTTAGAGAAAATAGAACTCCTTAAGAAGAAATGTGTGATAATGATGAGAACTTAGGGTAAAAAACACCAGGGACTAACTTTTTTTTGAAAAACCTATTAGTTGTGTAATACTGGATAAATCACATACCATCTCTGTTTATCAATTACTTATTTTTAATGGGGAAGAATTGAGTTAAATGGCCTCAGTGGTCCCTTGCAGTTTTAAATCTATGGTCCTATTATAGTCAAATTAAGGTGGTCCTTGAAACCATTATTCTGGAACCGTTGTAATATAAACTGTATCAACCAATACAGAAACTAATAATTAAAATATTTAACTTCAGCATATCAGTCAATGAACAAACATTGACTAAACATCTATTAGACATTTCAGAAACTATCAAACACAATTTCTGTTGTCAATGAACTTATTTCAAAAGTGTGAATCCCTTTTCCACTAAAGGATACTCTTTCTGGGCTTTTTCTCTGCTTATTTTTTTTTAATTAATTTTTTATAATTATAACTTTTTTTTTGACAGTACATATGCAAAGGTAATTTTTTTACAACATTATTCCTTGTACTCCCTTCTATTCCGAATTTTTCCCCTCCTTCCCTCCACCCCCTCCCCTAGATGGCAGGCATTCCCATACATAGTAAATATCTTATAGTATATCCTAGGTACAATATATATGTGCAGAATCAAATTTTGTTGTTGTTGCAAAGGAAGAATTATATTAGTAAGTAAAAATAATATGGGAAGAAAAACAAAAAAACAAACAAACAAAAAAATGCTCACAGTTTAAACTCATTTCCCAGTGTTCCTTTTCTGGATGTAGCTGATTCTGTCCATTTTTGATCAATTGGAATTGGATTAGCTCTTCTCTATGTTGAAGATATCCACTTCCATCAGAATACATCTTCATATAGTATCATTGTTGAAGTGTATAATGATCTCCTGGTTCTGCTCATTTCACTCAGCATCAGTTGATGTAAGTCTCTCCAAGCCTCTCTGTATTCCTCCTGCTGGTCATTTCTTACAAAGCAATAATATTCCATAACCTTGATATATCATAATTTACCCAACCATTCTCCAATTGATGGACGTCCATTCATTTTCCAGTTTCTAGCCACTACAAAAAAGGGCTGCCACAAACATTTTGGCACATACAGGTCCCTTTCTGCTCTTTAGTATTTCTTTGGGATATAAGTCCAGTAGTAGCACTGCTGGGTCAAAGGGTATGCACATTTTGATAACTTTTTGGGCATAGTTCCAGATTGCTCTCCAGAATGGTTGGATTCTTTCACAACTCCACCAACAATGCATCAGTGTCCCAGTTTTCCCACAGCCCCTCCAACATTCATCATTATTTGTTCCTGCCATCTTAGCCAATCTGACAGGTGTGTAATGATATCTCAGAGTTGTCTTAATTTGCATTTCTCTGATCAATAGTGATTTGGAATAATCTTTCATATGAGTGGAAATAGTTTTAATTTCATCATCTGAAAATTGTCTGTTCATATCTTTTGACCATTTATCAAATGGAGAATGGCTTGATTTCTTATAAATTAAGGGCAATTCTCTGTATGTTTTGGAGATGAGGTCTTTATCAGAACCTTTACCTGTAAAAATGTTTTCCCAATTTGTTACTTCCCTTCTAATCTTGTTTGCATTAGTTTTGTTTGTGCAGAAACTTTTTAATTTGGTGTAATCAAAATGCTCTATTTTGTGATCAATAATGGTCTCTAGTTCTCCTTTGGACACAAATTCCTTCTCCCTCCACAAGTCTGAGAGGTAAACTATCCTATGTTCTCTAATTTATTTATGATTTCTTTCTTTATGCCTAAATCTTGTTCCCATTTTGATCTTATCTTAGTATGTGGTGTTAATTGTGGATCCATGCCTAAATTCTGCCATTCTCTATTTATTTCGTATGTTTAAAACATATTCCTCTCATAACTTCATCTACTGACTTCAATGGCTTCCTTTAAATCTCAACTAAAATCCCATTTTTAACTCATGATCCTTTTTATAGTACTAGTTTCCTTCTAGACAATACCTCACAGCAAAATAAAATAATAAAGAAAAAAGAAAAATAAAGAACATATCACTTTCTAGTTTTTTTTTTTCTTCTTCTTTTGGGGTCAAATGAATTTAACAATTTAATTCATTTATTGAATAACTTTATTGAATTCTAAATTTGTACAAATCACAATGCCAAGCATTAAGGGAAATATAGCTTGAATATTATACAGTCACTCTCCTGTCATCATATATATCTATAAGTTATAGAATCTGTGGTCTCCAAAGATTGAAATTGGTGTTCACCCAAAGGGTAACATACAGTTATATGGGTTGTGTGAACAAACTACAAGACATGCCAAACAAGAAATTTGCCAGCTGATTAAAAAGGATGTCAACAAAGACATTTATGATCAAAAAAGAAAGTTTATTGTTTACAAATAGAGAACAAGAAGTAACTAAAGGACAGCTTGCTTGTTCCACTAAAAAGAGAGAATACATTTTAAGATAATGTAAGAAAGTGTCTCAGCATGTTTATGAATGAATGTCCTGGAAGACATAGAAAAGAGTTGAGTACAATGAGCAAATGAGAATGGGTTATGATCCACATCACTGGAGAGAACTTTGTTCTAGTGGAAATTTCTGGAATTAGTGAAAATGAAGTTGTTAAAGAAACTGGCTTTCCCATCTTCCACTCACTTCCTCAGAGCCTCAACAGTCTAGGAGCAAGGAAGGCTGAACTCTTTCTGCCTATAGGTGCTCCAGTGGTTCTACATTCCTTAAAAGATGTTCCATTTTATATCATTTTAATTCTCCTATTATTAATTTTAAATTTAAATTGTCAAAGTAGTTTTAATAGGATTTTATAATTTATAAATATTTATTGTATATGTACATGTATCTCCATGTATTAAACACACACACACACATATATATATATATTACTAATTATATACAAAATATTGTACATATGTATGTGAGAAAGAGAGAAAGACAGACCAGAAACTGAAAGAGAGAGAGAGAGAGAGAGAGAGAGAGAGAGAGAGAGGAGGAGAGAGAGAGAGAGAGAGAGAGAGAGAGAGAGAGAGAGAGAGAGAGAGAGAGAGAGAGAGAGAGAGAGAGAGAGAGAGAGAGAGAAGAGAGAGAGAGGAGAGAGAGAGAGAGAGAGAGAGAGAGAGAGAGAGAGAGAGGAGAGAGAGAGAGAGAGAATATCAAGGATCCAACCTAAAAATTCAGAGTTCACAATAAACCAAATAATAAAATAATAGACACAATTAAAATATTAATCATTGAAATTTATTGGACAGATGTCAAAGACAGACAAAGACAGTGAGGAATGTGCTTTATTAGTACTGGTTCAAGAAACAGGATACTTAACTTGGGGGAAAAAATGATTTAGGGAAACCTGAAAAATTCTTTGTACTTTCTCCTTAAGTTTTTTGGACACCACTCTCTCCTGGTTTTCTTCCTACCTTTCTTAGCTCTCTTTCTTTTGCTGGATCCTTCACTACATATGGCCTTTAAAGTTAGGTATCCTTTAGAATTCTATCGAGTCCTCTTCTATTCTACTTCTACATTATTTCACTTTCTAATTTCATCAGTTCCCTTGAATTTAATTACCATTTCATTACTGATGATTCTTGATCCTTCCCTAAACTTTGCAGGCATTCTCCAACTGATTTTAAGACATCTGGAACTACAATAGACATTTTAAACTCAATATATCCAAAACAGATCTCATTATTTTTTCCTCTAAACTCACTCTCTCTCCACCTTTTCTTTTACTGTAGAGGGCAATACATCTTTCCTGCTCCTCAGTCTTGCAACCTAAGAGTCATCCTGGATTTCTCATTCATAATAAAGCTGGTGGCAAGGTTTTATTTTTTTCAACATCACTTGAATATATCTCCTTTTCTCCTCTTACACTGCCACTATTCTAAGCCCTTATCATCTCATGTCTTGATTATTACACCAACCCAAGGACAGATTTGCCTACCTCAAGTCTCTTCCAATTCTAATCCATTGTTCACAAGTAATTTTTTCCTAAAACATAGGTCAGTTTTATCACACACACACATGCACACACACACACACACACACACACACACACACACACACACACACACACACAATAAACTCCAGTGGTTTCTTGTTGCTTTTATGAACAAATATAGAGCCTGTATTTAGAATACAAAGCCCTTCACAAGCAATTACTATGTGAATCAAACAAGAACTTTCTAGTAATTTCCCAGAACTTTTTTTGCCTCTGATATTACTTTTAACCTGTGGATTCGGGTCATTTTTATATCTGTAATTGTTTTCATAATGTCTTCCCCCAATAGACTCAAAATCCTTAAGATCAGGAACTGTTTTTCAACTTTGTTTTATTGTCTATATTTAGAAGAGCTCCTTATCCATATTAAGCACTGAGTGTTAGTTCATTTACTATTTTTGTCCAAAAGTAGAATTGGTTGTTACATGTTCTCTTTTTTTTTAGGGATCTTCAAACATAGACTGGCTAAATACCTTCTATCATAGGCTGAATTCATGTTTTCCTCATGTTCCAATTTTGAATAGATTTTTCCCAAAATCCCTTTTAACACTAAAGTTTTGTGAATCTGTGAGATATAGAGATAGAAGGATAGGGCATTTCAAAAAAAAAAAAAAAAAGCAAATGATCTTGATGATCTTGAAAAGAGTTACACAGATTCTTTTTAAACCACTAAAAATCTAAAAAATTATGTAATGCACTTTCAAAGAGTGAATAGTAATAGAGATAAAACTAAAATGAAGATTGGCATTAAGTTTTTTAAGGAAATTAAAAACTGGGATTAAGAATTTGGACTTTTTTTCTGTGAGGTGAAACAATTCAACCAAAGAGTTGTGAACCTAGGAGAAGATAAACAGAAATTTGAAGGATACATTTAATGGGATGGGGATATTCAAGATAGTGATGCAAATTAGGAATCATTTGTGATATTTATTCCAAATGATGAAGGTCTATTCCAGAGTGGAAGTCCTTAGCATCCTTCCTTTTTTCTCAAGTATTACTATAACCAACTTCATCTCTTATTGATTACATTAATTTTTACCCTTGCCCCAATCTCTAACTTCCTCAGCCATCCTTCATTCTACATCATTAATTATCTTCCTAATGAATTTTTAGATCATATCAGTAATTCTCTGTAAAGTAAGCTAGACTCCAGAAGCTAGCTCCCTGGAAGGCTTCAAGGTCAGCCAGAGTCAGGATGAATTAAAGTTCTTGGTCTTTAGGGAGAAAAGTGAAGGAAGCAGGCAAGCTGCCATGAGCCTTGCCAAATATCTCTCATGTATTCTGGAGTCCAGAATCTTCAGCCTCTCTTCTCCTCATTCTGCCACCAAGTGACTCTGGCCTCTGTCCTTCTGCCCTCCAATCCTTGCTTAAGATTATCTTAATACCAAACATTCACAAGCAGCAACAGTGATTAGAGTCATTTATCCAAACATATGCCAATAAAGTCATTGTCTCACATCAAATAGGTAATTAGTCTTAAGTGCTGGGTTGTCTGATTCAAGCATACTTTTTGGAGTTTCATCACTCTACACCTCCTACTTCCTTTTTTTTTTTTTTTTAGAACATAGGTAGTCAAGCCCTCTTTGACTTCTCAGGGAGGCGAGAACCCCCCCAAAAATCTCAATCTCCCTGACTTCTCAGGAAAGGAGGTGAAATACACCAAAGGGAAGTTGGGAGTCAAGCCAGATATTGTTAGAGGGTTTCTGGACTGAAGGGTCTTACAAAAAACAGGTATACACAAACCCAGCAGGATGGGAAGTATTACAAGCACATAACAATGAATCATAGGCTAGCAGTGATGACTCTCCCCATAGCCAGTGCAGTCCCAATGTGGTGTAACAAATATGAATTGTACATTCAAGGAGTGATATAACAAACGATATGAATCAACATGGCATTGTAAAAGATTTCCAGAAGTCCTAGAAAGAGGGTATGCAAATAACAATCACACATATGTCTCCTTCAGCAGCCAAGAGATAGTGCAAAACCAATCTACTGTACATTACTTCATATGTCAGGGAATCCAATGATCAATCCCTGCATTTTTTGAAGTCCTGCAACAGTCCCATCATGTGTCAGGGAATCCAATGATTCTGGCAGATTTTGAAGTCTTACATAGTCTCATGGAATCCAGTGATTCCTGAGGGTTTTAAAATCCTACAACAATCTTTTCATATCTCAGGGATTCCAATTATTCCTGAGGGTTTTTAAGTCCTGCATCAGTCTCATTAACAAATTTTGATGTCCATGAGACAATTGCCATAATTGCCATGCTCTTTCAGTGGTGGGCACAATCAGCAATGGAACAACCTGATGTTTCTTGGGTCTTCTTCGTTTCGAGTCTGCTCCATCTCTCTTCAATGGACAAGATGAATATGGCTTGTTGGCACCCATCTGATTCCTTCTCCATCTGTAGAGATACAAACAAACCCTCTCTCCCAAGCAGTTAACCTATCTGGTCGTTTCAATTCACCACTTTCTGAATCTCTCCCCATCATCTGGCGATTATCTAAAGATAGTGGAGGTACTTGCACTGGACACTGCCCTTCCAGTGGGTTATAACACCTGTCTGCTAGAGCCAGTGCATCTTTGTCAAAAATCAAGAAGTTAATAATATAAAGAGCTAAATTTAGAAGTTCTCTTAGGTTATTTGTGGCTCCTCCTTGTTTTTAGAGGAATGTCTTAATGTCTCTGTTTCTTCACTCTACTATTACCCATCCTTGAATATTAAAGGCAATGCCAGTGGTATGCAAAATTTTATACTGTGCACAAAAGTGTGCCAAATGTTTAGAAGTATATGCCGGTCCATTATCTGGTTTTATTGCTTGAGGCACATTCATAATTGCAAATGCTTGTATAAGGAATACAGAGACCACTCAGGCTGTCTCTTTTGCTGCTGGTATTACAAAAGTAAATCCTGAAAAGGTGTCTACTAGAACATTGGTAAAAGAGAGAGCACCAAAAGATTTATAATTAGTCACATCAATTTATCACATCATGAGAGTTTACAGCACAAATATTATGTTTGGATGCATCTATAAAGATAGTTGGTCCTTTAAGAAAAACTTTAGAAACCTTTTCTTCAAGAATCCATTGCCAATCATGTAATAGTTGGATTATCTTTAATAGAGACTTGGGTGTAATATTTGGAGCTATGGCCAATAAAATTTGGCACTCTGGGTGGTTTCACAGCATACATTAATTTGTGCTTCTAAAAGGTGTATATCTTGCCAGGTCTTACCCAAGATAATTGTACTGCTCACTTAATGGTCTTTAATAAAATCCTAACCACAAGCACTGAGTAAGGACTAAGACTTTTTTCTGGTTGTGCTGGGAGATTCAACCACTCTATCATACTGTCTCCTTAATGAAGGATTGCTATGGGTACATTTTTTTATAGAAAAAACTGATATTTCTAAGGGTTTTTGAGTGACTCTTTCAATCACATTGGATAAAGTCAGTTCAAATTCTCTAAAAGCCTCTTGAACTTCTTTTGTAAGCTGGCGTGGTGAGTTTAAAGCACTGTCTCCCCTTAAAATGTCATATAATGGTTGCAATTGGTAGGTAGTCAAGCCTAACACTGGATGCATTCATTGGACAGCTATCAGTTTTATGAAAGTCATTTAAAGTGTTTAGCTTCTCTGTTCTTAAGTAAAGTTTTTGTACTGTAAGCACCTTAGGGTGTACTTTATATGCCCCAAAATTGAAAAGGAGCATGTCTTTGAATTTTTTCTGGTGCTATATGCAATTTATGTTTCCTTCGTGTTTCTATGGTCTTTTGTAGACATGCTTCTAACATTTACTTCTCAGGTGCATATCTCAATATATCATTCATGTAATGTAATAACATTACTTTTGGAAATATTTTCTTATTTTAGTAAGAGCAGCAACAACATACATTTGATGCATAATAGGGCTATTTTTCATTCCCTGTGGCAAAACTGTCCATTCATATCTTTTATAAGGCTCAGCTAAGTAAACACTGGGCACTGAAAAGGGAAAACTTTTCATATCCTCCTTATCTAGGATAGAATTAAACATCTTCACTATCTATAACCCAACAATGCCATTCTCTAGTCAATTGAGTAGGACATGGAAGTACAGTTGCAGAGTTCAAATAGTTTCCATCTGTTCATTTACTTTTCTTAAATCAGTTAACATCCTCCGTTTTCCAGATTTCTTTTTTACAACAAATACTAGGGAATTCTAAGGGCTTAGAGAAGGTTGTAAGTGTCCTTGGTCAAGTAGCTATATCTAATAAGGCCTGAATTGTATCACTAGCTAAGAGCCACTGTTCTATCCACAGTGGTATATCAATTTTCCATTGAATAGAAACAGGTGAGAGAGTTGGCAGGCCTTCCACAGCAGCTCTACCTAAAAAACCGAAGTGTTCATTTGTAATTCTTACTGTTGTTAAATGTCTCTTCCCTACAGATTGGTGGGGACTTTTTCAAATACAAAAGGAGTACAAACTCCTGTTTAATGTTCAAATGTCCATCTCAAAGGGGTAGCACTAACTTCAGTTACTATCGATCCCCCTATACCAGACCTATAGGTGTCTGCCTTAATCTTTGGCCAGTGACTGGGCCAGTTGATACATTTAATGACTGCATAATCTGTACCTGTGTCTACAAATCCTTCTAAGGATATGCCACTTATATTGATAGTGAGCATAACTTGGTCAGCTGTAACTGAAAATCAGTGGATGAATGAAAATAGTTTTGTAAGTACTTTGAGGGGGTGAAATTTTCAAGCCTACTGTGCCTGGAGGCAAGGCATCCATAGGGTGGAGAGGAATATATTTCAACTCTCCAAAAGGTATCTCAGTAGTCCCACATTCATACAACTCTATTCTCTCTAATTGCAATCCCTTTCTCCCATCAGGTTGCTTCCTGCCTAATTGATTATGTAATCCCTTTCTTCCATCAGATTGCTTTTTGACTGATTGGTCATGTCTGAGTACTGAAATACTAAAGACTCTCTGTCTGTAGCATTGGCTGCCATCATGCCCCAAGTATTTTTTGTTTTGGGCCCTGGGGCTGGGTATCTCATTTCCCTGAATCAATCTACAGTCTGATACTCAATGGAGGCCTCTGTTACATTTTGGATATGGGGTTTTAGTTTTTGTTCTCCCACCCTTTTTTCTCAATATATATCTATGCCAACTTTAAGCTTTCAGATGCCCTATTTTAAAAGAGTCTCTCTGGAAGTCTCTTGATAAAAGGGACCCTGTCTTCCCATGTTCAGATCTTGGGAAGTCTGCATCATTGCCTGGTATAAAAAGTATTTGTGCCCACTGTGGCACAGCGTATTATGATCTCCTCTAAAGAAACATCCTTGTGTAGTCCTAGTATAATTCTTTTTTTTAATTAATGTATTTATTTAATTAATTATATTTTGCAAAAATTTTATACATACGTAATTTTTCAGCATCGACAATTTCAAAACCTTTTGTTCCAATTTTTCCCTTCCTTCTCCCACCCCTTCCCCCAGATGGCAGGTTGACTAATACATGTTAAATATGTTAAAGTATAAGTTAAATACAATATATGTATACATGTCCAAACAGTTATTTTGCTATACAAAAAGAATGGGACTTTGAAACAGTCTGCAATTAGCCTGTGAAGGAAATAAAAAATGTAGGTGGATAAAAATATAGGGATTGGGAATTCTACGTAGTGGTTCACACTCAAATCCCATAATTCTTTTGCTAGGTGTACCTGGTTCAGTTAATTACTGCTCTATTGGAACTGATTTGGTTCATCTCATTGTTGAAGAAGGCCTTGTCCATCTGAATTAATCATCATGTAGTACTGTTACTTTAGTATATAATGATCTCCTGGTCCTGCTTATTTCACTCAGCATCAGTTCATGTAAATCACTCCAGGCCTTTTTGAAATCATCCTTTTGGTCATTTCTTACAGAACAATTATATTCCATAATATTCATATACCACAATTTATTCAGCCATTCTACAGTTGATGGGCATCCACACAGTTTCCAGTTTCTGGCTATTACAGAGAGGGCTGCCACAAACATTTTTGCATATACAAGTCCCTTTCCCTTCTTTGAAATCTCTTTGGGATATAAGCCCAGTAGTAACACTACTGGATCAAAGGGTAGGAACACTTTGATAACTCCTTGATCATAGTTCCAAATTGTTCTCCAAAATGGCCCGATGTATTCACAATTCCACCAACAATGTATAAGTGTCCCAATTTTCCCATATCCCCTCCAACATTCTGCATTATCTTTCCCTGTCACTCTAGTCAATCTGACAAGTGTGTATTGGTATCTCATAGTTGTCTTAATTTGCATTTCTCTAGATAATAATGCATCTTTTCATATGGCTAGAAATAGTTTCAATTTCTTCATCTAAGAATTGTCTGTTCATACCTTTATACCATTTATCAACTAGAGAATGGCTTGATTTCTTATAAATAAGTCAATTCTCTATATATTTTGGAAATAAGTCCTTTATCAGAAACTTTTACTGTAGAAATGTTTTCCCAGTTTATTACTTCCCTTATAATCTTGTCTGCATTCGTTTTGTTTATATAAAAACTTTTCAATTTGATAAAATCAAAAATTTCTGTTTTATGATCAATAATGACCTCTAGTTCTTCTTTGGTCATAAATGCCTTCCTTTTCCACAAGTCTGAGAGGTAAACTATCCTATGCTCTTCTAAATTATTTATAATCTCATGCATTATGCCTAGATCATGAACCCATTTTGAACTGATCTTGGTGGATGGTGTTAAGTGTGGGTCAATGCCTAGTTTCTACCATACTAATTTCCAATTTTCGCAGCAATTTTTGTCCAACAGTGAGTTTTTATTACAAAAGCTGGGGTTTGGGGTTTGTCAAACACTAAATTATTGAAGCGATTTGCTGTTTTGTCCTTTGAACCTAACCTATTCCATGATCAGCTAGTCTATTCCTCTGCCAATACCAAATGGTATTTAGTAATTTGGTAAAATATAATTTTAGATCTGGTACAGCTGGGCCAGCTTTATTTGATTTTTTTTCTCATTAATTCCCTTTAAATTCTTGACCTTTTGTTTTTCTATATAAGCTTTGTTGTTATTTTTTCTTGGTCATTAAAATAGTTTTTTTGGGAGTCTGATTGGCACTGTGCTAAATAAACAGATTAGTTTAGGTAGTATTATCATTTTATTATATTTACTTCCTTAATCCAAGAGCATTTAATATTTTTCCAATTAGTGAGATCTGACTTTATTTGTGTGGAAAGTGTTTTGTAGTTTTGCTCATAAACATTCTGATTTTCCCTTGGCAGATAGATATATTTTAAACTATCAGTAGTTACTTTAAATGGAATTTCTCTTTGTAGCGTTAACTGTTGGATTGTGTTAGTGATATATAAGAATGCTGATGTTTTATTTATGTGGGTTTATTTTGTATCCTGCAAATTTGCTAAGGTGTGGATTATTTCTAATTGATTTTTAGTAGAATCTCTGGAGTTCTCTAAGTATACCACTTTACCCTTAATTTGGTTTCCTCATTACCTACTCTAATTCCTTTTTTTTTATTATATATTTTTTATAATATTATCCCTTGTATTCATTTTTCCAACTTATCCCCCCTCCCTCTTCTCCCTCCCCCCGATGACAGGCAATCCCATACATTTTACATGTGTTACAATATAACCTAGATACAATACATGTGTATAAATACCATTTTCTTGTTGCACAATAAGCATTAGAATCCGAAGGTACATGCAACCTGGGCAGACAGATATTAGTGCTAACAATTTACATTCACTTCCCAGTGTTTCTTCTCTGGGTGTAGCTACCTCTGTCCATCATTGATCAACTGGAAGTGAGTTGGCTCTTCTTTATGTTGAAGATTTCCACTACCAACAGAATATATCCTCATACAGTATTGTTGTTGCAGTGTAAAGTGATCTTCTGGTTCTGCTCATTTCACTCAGCATCAGTTGATGTAAGTCTCTCCAAGCCTCTCTGTATTCCTCCTGCTGGTCATTTCTTACAGAGCAAAAGTATTCCATAACCTTCATATACCATAATTTACCCAACCATTATCCAACTGATGGACATCCATTCATCTTCCAGTTTCTAGCTACAACAAAAAGAGCTGCCACAAACATTTTGACACATATAGGTCTCTTTCAGCTCTATAGTATTTCTTTGGGATATAAGCCAAGTAGTAGTACTGCTGGGTCAAAGAGTATGCACAGTTTGATAACTTTTTGGGCATAGTTCCAAATTGCTCTCCAGAATGGCTGGATTCTTTCACAACTCCACCAGCAATGTATTAGTGTCCCAATTTTCCCACATCCCCTCCAACATTCATCATTATTTGTTCCTGTCATCTTAGCCAATCTGACAGGTGTCTAGTGGTATCTCAGAGTTGTCTTAATTTGCATTTCTCTGATCAGTAGTGATTTGGAACACTTTCATATGAGTGGATATAGTTTCAATTTCATCATCTCAGAATTGTCTGTTCATATCCTTTGACCATTTATCAATTGGAGAATGGTTTGGTTTCCTATAAATCAGGGTCAGTTCTCTATATATTTTGGAAATGAGACCTTTGTCAGAACCTTTCCTTTTAAAAATATTTTCCCAATTTGTTACTTCCCTTCTAATCTTGTTTGCATTAGTATTGTTTGTACAGAAACTTTTTAGTTTGATGTAATCAAAATCTTCTATTTTGTGATCAATAATGATTTCTAGTTCTCCTCTGGTCATAAATTCCTTCCTCCTCCACAAGTCTGAGAGGTAGACTATCCTCTGTTCCTCTAATCTATTTATTATCTCACTCTTTATGCCTAAATCATGGACCCATTTTGATCTTATCTTGGTATATAGTGTTAAGTGTGGATCCATATCTAATTTCTGCCATATTAATTTCCACTTTTCCCAACAGTTTTTTCCAAATAATGAATTTTTATCCCTAATGTTGGTATCTTTGGGTTTATCAAAGATTAGATTGCTATAGATGTACCCTTTTTTGTCCTTTGTATCTAATCTGTTCCACTGATCTACCGTTCTATTTCTTACCCAATACCAAATGGTTTTGGTGACTGCTGCTATATAATATAGCTTTAGATCAGGTACACTTAGACCACCTTCCTCTGAGTTTTTTTTTTTTTTTTTTCATTAGTTCCCTTGCAATTCTCGACCTTTTATTCTTCCATATGAATTTTGTTGTTATTTTTTCTAGGTCATTGAAATAGTTTCTTGGGAGTCTGATTGGTATAGCAATAAATAAATAGATTAGTTTGGGGAGTATTGTCATCTTTATTATATTCGCTTGGCCTATCCAAGAGCACTGAATGTCTTTCCAATTATTTAAATCTGATTTTATTTTTGTGGCAAGTGTTTTGTAATTTTTCTCATATAATTCCTGACTTTTCTTTGGTAGATGGATTCCCAAATACTTTATACTCTCAACATTTGTTTGGAATGGAATTTCTCTTTGTATCTCTTGCTGTTGCATTTTGTTAGTGATATATAAAAATGCCGAGGATTTATGTGGATTTATTTTGTATCCTGCCACTTTGCTGAAATTTTGAATTATTTCTAGTAGCTTTTTAGCAGAGTCTTTGGGGTTCTCTAAGTATACCGTCATGTCATCTGCAAAAAGTGATAGTTTGATTTCCTCATTTGCTACTCTAATTCCTTGAATCTCTTTCTCGGCTCTTATTGCCGAGGCTAGCGTTTCTAGTACTATATTGAATAGTAATGGTGATAGTGGGCAACCTTGTTTCACTCCTGTTCTTATTTGGAAAGGTTGCAGTTTATTTCTATTGCATATTATATCAGTAAAATCAAATTATCCATGCGTACTTTCTATATACCCACAATAGAGATACAGTTCTCAAGGGTTCTGTGTACCTTTTTCTGTTTCTCTTCAGTCTTGTGGATGTAGATCAAATTTTTTGTTTAAGTCTGTTTTTTTTTTCTTAGAAACATATGGAATTCCTCTATTTCATTGAATGACCATCTTCTTCCATGGAAAAAGATGCTAAACTTAGCTGGGTAGTTTATTCTTGGTTGCAATCCTTGATCTTTTGCCTTCCGGAATATCAGGTTCCAGGCCCTTCTATCTTTTAATGTGGAGGCAGCCAGATCTTGTGTGACCCTTATTGTGGCACCTTGGTATTTACATTGTTTTTTTCTAGGTGCTTGCAGGATTTTCTCCTTTGTGTGGTAATTCTGCAGCTTAGCCACAATATTCCATGGTGTTCTTTTTTTTTAGGGTCTATTTCAGAAGGAGTTCGATGAATTCTTTCAACATCTACTTTCCCTTTTGTTTCTATTATCTCTGGACAGTTCTCTTTGATAATTTCTTGTAAAATAGAATCCATGCTCTTTTTTTGGTCATAGTTTTCGGCAAGTCCAATGATCCACAGATTCTCTCTCCTAGATCTATTTTCCAGGTCTATAGATTTTCCCAGTAAGCATTTGACATTATTCTCCAGCTTTTATTTTTTTTTTTTTTGTTTTGTTTGACTGATTTTTGGGTTCTCAATGAATCATTCATTTCTATTTGTTCCATCCTGACTTTTAAGGAGTTATTTTCTTCTTTCACCATTTTTAGTTCTTTTTGTAAATGCCCAATTTCGTTTTTAAATGAATTATTTTGCTCTATTGAATTTTTTTCCATTTCCCTAATTTTTTTTGAGAATTATTTTCTTTTTCCAATTCAGAAATTCTATTTTCTTGAGACTTTTTTATCCTTTTCAATTCAGAAATCCTACTTTCCTGTGATTTTTTAACCTTTTCCAATTCACAAATTTTGTTTCCCTGCATCTCCTGTGAATTCTTTATTTTTTCCAACTCCAATTTCAGTACGTTGTTATTCTCTATCATAGCTTCCCTTTCCTTTCCCCATTTTTCTTCAAACTCTCTTAATTTTTTAATAGTCTCTTCTAGGAGAGAGTTATGTGATGCGGGGGGTAGGAATCATTACCCTTTAGGTTGTTATCCGCTGACACTCTGCTGTTAACTTCCTCGGGGTTGGATACCCGCTCTTTCTCTGTGTGGAAGGAATCTATAGTTTTTCTTGATTTTTTGTTCATACTTAAAAAATCTTTTTGCGTCTGTCCCTGGGGTAGGAAATTATTTATTTATTTCTTTAACAGCTTCCTCCCAGACTGGATGGATGCAGTGGCTCCTGTGCCTGAGCTAAAATAGAGCTCTGGGAGAGAGTTCCCCACCCCCTCCCTGGAAGTGCCTCAGAGGTGACTAGCACTACTGTGCCTTGCAGGCGCTATGTTCTAGTGGCTTCCCTGAGGTTTGAGACCGAACAATAAAGGCGACACAAATCCCGGCCTATGCATCCCGGTGGGGCGTGGATGTCAGTAGCAGGTGAATTGAAAAGCCCCTGCACTCAAACTGGAAGTGTCTGCCAGAAACCTCGGTCCCTAGTTCAAAGGATCTGCTTCTCTGGGCCTTCTGGAGCTGAGTTCCACACCCTCCAGCTGAGCTAGGCAGTTTGTGTTGCCTTGGGCCGTATCCGCCCACTTCTCAATCTCTTAACTAGTCTCAGGTGCGAGCTAGGGGCCACACCCCCCAGTGTTGAGATCTGCTGAATCACCCCCAGGATCTGGGAAGATCTAATCTATCTTTGAATTTTTAAAGTACTTTAGATTTCTCTTCTGAACTATTGTATTATAAGCAGAGAAGAGCTAACAGCCTGTGCCAGATTCTTTTATCTCAGTGGATTCTCTGATCCCAGAGCCCTTCTCAGCGCAATCAGCGCAGTATGCTAGCACCCAGCCATCTGTTCTGGCCTCTCTTCTTCCTCCCCTGGGAACTGACCTTTTCTGTTGAAACTCCAGATTCTCTTCAGCTGGTAAGTCGTGCTTCCAGTCCTTGTGGTATCTATCAGTCCAACACTATTTCTGAGGCTGATTTATCTAATTGGTTGTGAGAGAGTAAGGACGTTCACAGAATCGTGTGTTTCTTCTCCGCCATCTTGGCTCCGCCCCCCCTACTCTAATTCCTTTAATCTCTTTCTCAACTCTTATTGCCAAAGCTAGCATTTCTAACACAATATTAAATAGTAATGGTGGGAGTAGGCAACCTTGTTTCACTCCTGATCTTTTTGGAAATAGTTCCACTTTATCACCATTACATATGATGCTTTCTGAAGGTTTTAAATAGATACTACTGATAATTTTAATGAAAAATCTATTTATTCCTATGCTCTCAAGTGTTTTTAATAGGAATGGATGTTGGATTTTGTCAAATGCTTTTTCTGCATCTATTGAGATGATCATAAAATTTTTGTTAATTGGGGTATTAATATGGTCAATTATACTAATGATTTTCCTAAAATTGAATCAGCCCTGCATTCCTGGTATAAATCCAACTTGATCATGGTGTATTATCCTGATGATGATTTTCTGTAGTCTTTTTGCTATTATCTTATTTAAAATGTTAGCATCAATATTCATTAGGAAGATTGGTCTATAATTTTCTTTCTCCATTTTCAACCTACCTGGTTTAGGTGTCAATACCAAGTCTGTGTCATAAAATAAATTTTATAGGACTACTTCATTCCCTGTTTTTTCAAATAGTTTATATAACAATGGGGCTAATTGTTCTTTAAATGTTTGTAGAATTCACATGTAAATCCATGTGGTCCTGGGGAAGTTTTCTTAAGGAGTTCATTAATAGCTTTTTCTATTTCTTTTTCTGAAATGGGACCATTTAAGCTATTTACTTCCTCCTCTATTAATCTGGGAAGCCTATATTTTTGGAGGTAGTCATTCATTTTACTTGGGTTATCAAATGTATTAGCATAAATCTGGACAAACTAACTCCTTATTATTGTTCTACTTTCCTCTTCATTGGTAAAAATTTCCCTTTTTCATTTTTAAGTCTAACAATTTGATTTTCCTTTTTGCTTTTTCTGATAAGATTTACCAAAGGTTTATCTATTTTATTGTTTTCAACTCTTAGTTTTATTTATTAATTCAATGGCTTTTTACTTTCATTATTATTAATTACTCCCTTTGATTTTTGAATTTCAAGTTTAGTATTTGATTGGGGGGGTTAATTTGGTATTTTTCTAGCTTTTTTAAGTTGCAAGCCCAAGGAATTGATCTTCTCTTTCTCTATTTTATTCAAGTAAGCCTCGAAAGATATAAAATTTCCCCTCATTACCGCTTTGGCTGCATCCCACAGATTTTGTTATGATGTCTCATCATTATCATTATCTTGAGTGAAATTATTGTTTCTATCATTTGCTGTTTCACCCAATCATTCTTTAAGATGAGATTATTTAATTTCCAATTAGTTTTTGGTCTATTTATCCCTTACTTTTTGTAGAATGTAGTTTTTTTTTTGTTTGTTTGTTTTGTCTTTTTGGATTTTTTTGCATCATGATCTGGAAAGAAAACATTTACTATTTCTGCCTTCCTGCATTTAATTTTGATGTCTTTATGTCCTAATATATGGTCAGTTTTTGTATAGGTTCCATGAACTGCTGAGAAGAAAGTATACTCCTTTGTATCACCATTCAGTTTTCTCCAAAGATCTATCATACCTAATTTTCTAATATTCTATTTGCCTCTTTAATTTCTTTCTTATTTGATTTGTGGTTTGATTTATCTAATTCTGAGAGTGAAAAGTTGAGATCTCCCACTATTATAGTTTTGCTGTCTATTTCTTCTTGCAACTTTCTTACCTTCTCCTTTAAGAAGTTAGATGCTATACCACTTGGTGCCACTTGGTGCATATATGTTTAGTATTGATATTGCTTCATTGTCTATGCTACCCTTTAGCAGGATATTGTTTTCTTCCTTATCTCTTTTAATTAGATCAATTTTTTCTTTTGCTTGATCTGAGAAAGGATGGCTACCCCTGCTTTTTTGACTTCACCTGAAGCATAATAGATTTTGTTCTAGACTTTTACCTTTACTCTGTATGTATCTCCCTGCTTTACATGTGTTTCCTGTAAACAACATATTGTAGGGTCCTAACTTTTTTTCATGCCTCTACTTTATGGGAGAGCTCATCGCATTCACATTTACAGTTAAAATTGCTAAATCTGTATTTCCTGCCATCATATTATTTCCATATTATGCTTTTTTTTTCCTTGCTCCCCTGACCCCCTTCTCCAGTATTAAACTTATGGACCCCAGTTGCATCATGCAACTCTCCTTCTTTAGGATCCTTCCCTTCTCCCTTTAAATACCTTCCCTTTTCTTGTACCTTTCCCTTACTACTCTTTTCCTTTTCCTTTTACCTCTCCCACTTTTTAATGAGGTGAGAGAGAATTTTCTGTACAACAAATATGTCAATTATTTTCTCTTTGAGCCAACTCTAATGAGATTAAGATTCACACAATGTTCCTTCCCTTCTCTAAATTTCCTCAGATATGATAGGTTTCCTTTGCCTCTTTATGGAATGTAGTTTATCTCTTTTTATCTCCCCCTTTTCCCTTTTCTGACACCAGCCCTTTCTATTTTTCCTTCCCTTTTTTATGTTATATCAGTAAAATCAAATTATCCATGTGGTCTTTATGTGTATTCACAACAGAAAGACAGTTCTCAAGAGTTCCTTTACCTTTTTCTGCTTCTTTTGAGTCCTATGGTTGTAGATCAAATTTTTTGTTTAGATTTGTTTTTTTTTTTCCTTAGAAACAAATGGAATTCATCTGTTTCATTAAACGTCCATCTTCTTCCATAGGAGAAAATGCTCAGTTCAGCTGGGTAGTTTATTCTTGGCTGCATTCCAAGTTCTTTTGCCTTTTCAGAGTATCAGATTCCAGGCCCTTCAATCCTTTAACAATCGAGGCAGCCTGATCTTGAGTGAACATTATTGTGGCACCTCAGTATTTGAATTATTTTTTTTTCCTGGCTGCTTGTAATATTTTTTTCCTTAGTCTGATAGTTCTGAAATTTGGCCACAATGTTCCATGGTGTCATTTTTTAGGGTCTTTTTCAGAAAGTGTTTGATGAATTCTTTCAATTTCTATTTTACCTTCTGGTTCTATAACGTCTGGGCAGTTCTCTTTGATTATTTCCTGTAAAATAGCATCTAGGCTCTTTTGTTTATGATTTTGGGGAAGTCCAATAATCCTTAGATTATCTCTCCTAGATCTATTTTCCAGGTCTGTTGTTTTTTTCAAGTAGATATTTAATGTTTCTGTCTAATTTTTCATTTTTTTTTTTTGTTTTGCTTGACTGATTCTTCGTGTCTCAATGTGTCATTTGTTTGTAATTGTTCAGTTCTGATTTTTAATGAGTTCATTTCTTCATTAGCTTTTTTTTAACTTCTTTTTATATATATGTCCAATTGTGTTTTTAAATGAGTTATTTTGCTCTATGGATTTTTTTTTTATTTCATTGGTTTTTTTGTTTGTTTGTTTTTTGTTTTGTTTTCTTTTGTTTTAATGAGTTATTTTCTTTTTCCAATTCACAAATCCTAGTTTCCTGGGATTTTTTTACCTTTTCCAATTCAAGTTTCAAGAAGTTGTTACTCTCTTGCATAGCTTCTCTTTCCTTTCCCCATTTTTCCTCTAACTCTCTTTTAAGGTTTTTAATAGTCTCTTCTAGGAGAGCCTTTTGTGTTGGGGATCAACAGTTTTCTGGAGACTGTCTGCTATTAGTCTCCTTGGGATTGAAAACCTGCTGTCTTTCTGTATAGAAGCTAATGATCATCTTTTTGATTTTTTTTTTTTACTTATTTTTTAAAGCCTGTAGGGTCTGCTTTCAGGGCTAGGAGGTTACCATGTTCCTCTGCAGAACAGGAATAAGTATATGGATTGCCTGCCAACCAGCTACAAAGAGTGGTCCTGTGCATGAGTGCTCTAGGAAATAGATCCCCAATGGAATTGACACAAGCCTGCATAGCTGATTCAGAGGTGCCCTGGGAAGAACCCTACCGCAAGATGCTGAATAGTGAAAGTGTCATCCCAAGCCAAAGTGGGCTGTAGGGCTAGGGGTATTAGCAGTGGCTCAGCAAATACTCCCCCAAGGCACTGGAATTGAGTCTGCACAGGGAAGCACAGTGGTGCTGGGGAAGTTCTATTGCCCTAGGCCAAGCCCCCCACTGTGCAGATTAGAGGCTGCCGTGGGCTGCAGTCCCCTGCTATGTAGATTTGCAACTGCACTGGCCATGCTGCAGAATGCAGCTGCACAGTTGTGCTGGTCTATGCTGAGTCATTTCCAGTTTGGGGTGGGTACAGCCAGATCCTGTTAGGTTTTGGCATTTTAGAGTACCCTGTAACTCTGGCTCTAATCTGGTCCACTGATCCACTGCTTTGCAGTCAAAGCCAAGCAGTCAGCCTATGGTAGAGTTGTTTCCATTACTTTTTTAGGCATAGAGGCTACCCTGGTCCCTGGCCCACTCGGGACACTAGTCTTTTCTATCACTCTTACTATGCTGGTCTGTTCCTGTCCCTCAGGACAAACCTGCTCTGCGGTCCTCCAGATTATCTTTGGCTAGTAAGTCATTGTCACCTTTAATGTTTGTGAATTTCACCAATCAAGTGCTATATTTGAGGCTGAATTCAACAATTGGTAGAGGACATGAGAGATTAGAAAATCGTGTGTGCCTTCTCCACCATCTTGGCTCTGCCCCCCAAGAAATTCAGTATAATTCTTTTACAAATCTCATTAGCATTTTCTTTAGCAAATTGCCTTATCATAATTTCTGATGCTGCATTTTCACCAATAGTTTGTATGACAGCTGTCTGCAAACATCACACAAAATCAACAAAGGGTTCATTTGGTCCTTGTGATATTTTCATGAAGGCTTCTTTTCTGTCCTATTCACCTGGCAAAAAGCCTCATTCTTTGATAGCAGCAGAAGCAATTACTTATACACTGCTATGGGGTAATTTATCTGTGATGAAGTATCTGCATAAGAACCTATGCCTGTTAATTGGTCACAGGTGGTTGGTGTATGAACTCCAGTTTGCCTATTTCATTGGGCTTGCATCTTACAGAGTTCACTATATTGAGAAAGCCACAACAAGTTTTGCCCAGGTTCTAAACACACCCTTCCTATAGGTTTCCAGTCATTAGGGGCTAATATTTCATAAGCCAAATTCTGTAATAACATCTTAACATAAGATGATGTAGCCCCATAAAGAGTGCAAGCCTTTTTCATATCTTTGATAATTTATAGAATAAAAGCAGTGTATCTTCTCCTTTCTAGACCTGAAGAGTTAAGCTATTCAACTACAGGATACATTTCTGTTCTCTAATCAGCTATAATTTGCCCTTCCTCTTTGGCTATAAGTAGTGCCTTTTAGTATAGAGTCAAAGGAGGGGGTGATTGCTGGGGGGGAAGTGCTGGTGATATCATTGTCCTTCCCAGTACTCCTCCTCTCTCCACCAGGGAAGGTGAAGTTGATGGGAGAGGGTCAAGAGCCTGCTCAGGTGTAGGTGGAGTTGAAGCCGAGCTGTGAGAGTGAGAATCATCATGTCCTTCAAGTTCACTTAACTCCTCATGCCCTCCAGCAATATTTCCATTAATCTCTCCCTTCTCTTCCTCTTTCTCCTCACACTTCCTCTTCTGGTTGTTCTTAAAAGTTTTCTTTTTTCTAGAACTTGAAAGATTATTTAATGCCAATTGTATTATGTTGCATATATAGAATGTTTTTTTAGAAATTGAATCAGGAACTTTATCACTGTAATTTTCATATAGTTGATCTCCTACTAGTTCCCCATTATCTGCCTCTATTTCTTCTTCTTTGAAGAATCAAAGGGATGTGCATTTTATTGTATCCAACAGTCTACCAATCTGCTCCCAATTACAAGCAAGCCTTGACTCTTTATTAGCCTGAGTATGCTTTGTATAGGGCTCCCTCAGGGGGGTGGTGGGGGAGAATCTTTTTCCTAATATCTGCCCCATTTTAGCTAGAAAAGGAAAGTTACTAGTTTAGCTCTTAATAAAGTACATTCCCTCTGTGCCTATTAAAATACTCACCCTATTTCCTAGTGATAGGGACTTCTTCAGCGAAATTAGGGTCCTTGGTCCACACCCTGGATGCCAAATGTAGAGTATGAACTAGCTCCCTGGAGGGCTTCCAGTTCAGCCAGAATCAGGAAAGTCCTTGGTCTTTAGGGGAGAAGTGAAGGATGTAGGCAAGCTACCATAAGGCTTGCTAAATATCTTTCCTGGATTTTGGAGTTCAAAATCTTGAGCCTCTCTCCTCCTCATCCTGCCTCTGACTCTGGCCTTTGTCCCTCAGCCCTCTAATCCTTACCTATGATTATTTTAGCACCAAATATTCAGCAAGCACCAACAGTGAGAAGAGCCATTTATCCATACATATGCTAATAGAGTCATTGTCTCACATGGAATAAGTAATTAGCCTTAAGTGCTAGGTTGTCTGATTCAAGCATACCTTTTTGGAGTTTCAGCCCTCTACACTTCTCTAGGGGAAAAAAAAAAAAAAAAAAAAAAAAAAAAAAAGGCCTTTCTGATGCCTACAAAAAATAAAGAATTAACTGCTAATCCTGACATTTAACATTTTAAACAAAATTACAATTTACTTTTTCAATTCATCCATTTTTCTTCATCTGTGATCTAGCACCTCAAGATCTGGGTTTTTAAAAGAGAAAATTATATGTTTAGGGGTTCTCATAAAGTGATCTTTGATACATGGTTTTCACTTAGGGCTTCCTATCAAAATTTCATAATAGATATACCTAAGTACTGTTTATTAGTTTTATGGTGCTGGGCAAGTCATTTAATCCCTCTTAGCCTCAGTTTGATCATCTGTATATATTTAAATAATAATAATATCTACTTCAAATCAAATGGAATAATATTTATAAAGCATTCTAAAAGCTTCAAATCACAAATCAAAATGTTAGTTACTATTTTTATGACTGTCCTCTGCTGCTCTTTCTTATTTATGGCCATGTGATTATTCCATCTTTCTTACAGAATTGAGAATACAGTAATTCTATCACTCCTTTTGAAAGCTGTGTCTTAGTGATGTCATTAATCCTCTGCTGTTTCTTGTTTCTGATATTTTTTTTTTTGTTCACTACCCTCCTCAGAGAACATAGTAATTTTTTTTCTTTAAAAACAGAAAATTGTTACTACCTCTATTCAGTGGCTGTATTTCCTGATCAGAGTTGATGAGTTTCTGCCTATTCTCAGATCTTTTTTAGATCTCATTATTATCTCCTTACATATCTCTCTATTACCTTTTATAAGTATAAATCCAGCTGAGGCTAGAATTGCCTAATCCATTCAAATCATGCCCAGACTCATTCACTCAGTCATTTCCATTGTCATGTGAATCAGTCATCAATTGCCTAGGACTATAGTATTTCTCATCCTCCTCAAAGTAACCAAAAGGAATGCCTACATATATCAATAAGCATAATCCCAAAAATATGCCTGAGTATTTTATCTCATTAAGTTATTCAGGTCATTCTGATCATATTCTTGCTCTCTCATACTATTCAACTTCAAATCCCTTAAATTTTTAGCCAATTCTATTAATATGTATCCTACTTTTTTTTTCTTCTTTTTTTTTTTTTTTTTTTTTTTCTGGCTACCCCTCCAAATATGTGCCTTTGTTCATAATGGCTTCCATCACTGTAATTACTCGCCTTGGCAGACTCCATCCACTGAAATGTCTTCTTTGAGGAACTAATTCAGTATTAGCTTGTCCATGAAATCTTCCCTAAAACCCCTTTCTGTAAAAAATGATGTTTCCCTTATCATAGTTCTTATTATCTTTTTTATAGAACACTGAATTTATCTTACTCTCTTTTCTATTATAATTATTTGTATGTTTGTCTTTCTCTTCTAATAGGTTTTAAATTCTTTAGTGATAAGGACTACAATGTGATTGATATATATATATATATATATATATATATATATTTTTTTTTTTTTTCTTCCCAGTATAGAGCACAATACCTTGCTAAAATTATAGGATAATCTAGGAGTAGCATTCTTCAGTCATAGTTTTTGATATTCAAAGTTATTTTTATCCCATGATGAGACATTAAATAAAGACTATAATATATGTAAATAGATAAGAAAAACTGTGATAGCAACAACAATAAAACTGTTGATATATTTTTTATTGTGGAAATGATTAAGAAAAATTACTATTGTACATATTCATTGTGATTTAATATCTAAAGAGATAATTTCTTGATGTTTATTTTAATTTTATTTGACAGTTGTAAGCATAGATTGATAACCAAATATGAAAAAAAATTTAATTCTTATAGATTATTTGACAAACTGTATACTTTGTAAGAATGCCAACTGACCTCCCTAGTAATGACATTAGGATAGACAAAATTGAAATTTATTAATTTTTCCTTTTGTAGATTCTATTTACTAAAATAATCTATGAAATGGAATATGGAAATATGTATATTAAATTATAAAATATGAATATTAATGAAATTTTTTGATTAGTCAACTTTTTTATAAATGGAATAAAAAATTATTCCAGAATTAACTAATTAAAATCACATTTCAGTAAAACCAAAGAACTAATCCTACTCTAAAGTGAATGATTGTAACATATTCATCTTTTGTAAAGTTTTTATTTTTACTATTTTGAGCCTTCTAATAATTGTAGTACCTATATGGTACACTATATCACAAATAAATTAAGGACAATAGGGTTTTTTTAAACGTATATGACTTAGTGTCATGTATTTTGGACATTTTGGGTAATAATATTACCCATTCTCATTACAAACTGGTAATATTACAGTGTGACCTATGGCTTCAAAGTTAAGCATACACAAGTGAATAAAATATGATATTTGCAGAACATATGAATAACATAATGATTAAAATAGAATAATTTTATGATGCAAATTATGTTGTTATATTTTCGTATCCAAAAAACAAAGTGTGGCAAAATAATACAATCCTACTATAAATAAGTTAAAGGGTTATTTCATAAATTACTTCATTTATTAAATCAAAATGTAAATTAAAATTTTATGATATATTTTTATCATGATGAACATCTGAATAATTTCTTTATAGTTTAGATTTGATTTTTTTTTTATTTAATTGATTTTACTATGTTCTTAGCTACCACTTGATGTGATACTTTTGTGTATTTCAATACAAACTAATAGAATTAGTCATACAATGATATGAATTATATGCTGCATTATTTAATTTCTCAATTAAAAAAAAAACTTTCCCAAATAGCTTAAATGAAAGTAGGATTCATCTGTTCTACCAGATATGTCATTTGAAAGTTAATTTGCTACAGTAAAATTTAATTAAGACCATGGTATGAAAAATAGGAAATGAGGTAGAAGATAAAAGGAATGAAGGGAAATTAGATATAAACTGTTTTTCTCCATATATTGGTATGGCACGTTTAACACAGCTTTGCTTTGTTTTATTGTTGTTAATATTGATATTGTTATTGCTGTCCTTTCTATCTTAGCTTGATAGTTTAATTCTAAATTGCAATTTTTTACATTAAAATATTTGCCCAGATTAAAAATTATTGCCTATAAATTTCTGTTGAACCCTGTCTCTGACCTTTGATATGATTTAAGGAGTATAGGAGGATGAATATATGAAGAAGGAAGTAAAAAAGGAAGAAAAGCAGGAGGAAGGTTAATGATGAATTTAAAGGAAAAATTAAAAAAAATATTTTCAAAGAAAAATTTTTTCAAGAAAAATCGATTCATTGACTAATTTTAACCTTTGCTTGACTTACTCATTTCCTCTCTAATAAAGATTTCTTCAGGAATACCTTTAATTTATGTGACTATATTTAATTTAATGCAACAATGTTTATGGGACTACACTAGGTATACAATACATTCTATACTTTATGATTCATCCCTGCTCTGGATTTTGTATAAGTATAATGGTCCTTGGCTTCCTAAATTCCTAAAATTATTGTAAACATCTATGAAAAAGTTCATTTATTCCTTTCATGTCTTGTGGTTTTATTAAGGATACGTGTTGTATTTTCTTTTTCAAATTATTTTCTACATTTATGGAGATAATATCTGTCATTTTGGTTAGTAAGGGCATCAATTATGCTGATAGTTTTCCTGATATTTTATGAGCTCTGCTTTCCTGATAAAAAGCCTGATTGGTGATTATGTATTATCCTGTTGACAACTTGTATTAATTTCTTTTGTAATATTTTATTTAAGATGTTTTCACCAACATTTATTAGGAAAATTGATCTTTCTATCTTTTGGCTGTTCCTGATTTGGGTATCAGCACCATATCTGTGTCATAAAGGACACACTCCAAAAATGCAATTCCAAAATTGTTCAGAAGCTTCATCTAGCATTTTTTCTGAGGGATGCAATATCCTGACTTCTTTCCTCTATCTTGGCTCTGCCCCCAAGGAAACAGTACTTCGATGTTTTAATTTCAACCCAAGTAGATGAAAACCTGTAGATGATATCACACAAAACCATATGACTTATAGTAGAGAACAGCAAATATAACATATTCTTTTTCTTGATGCATTGAATCTTTATCATTCTTAAAAATTCTCACCAATGCTGGGATTCTCTCAGGATCTGCTAAGATATAGTTATATTAGTGCCAAGCTATTTTAAAATTTTGTGTTTACTGTTTGCATCATATTTTTCTTAATAGTCTATGAGGAATCCCTTATTGGCACCAGTCTTTCCTGAACATTCTGGGATAAGGGCTGCTGAGCCCTTTATAGGGCTGCTTTTCACCTTTGATGTTCATCTGATCCAATGAACTCTCACCTGTGTTTCCAAGAAGCTGTACCATACACAGTGGAACATACCACTAAACCATTTTGGCAGATGGGCTAAATAATATTGAGGGTAACTAAAGGATCTTAAATTCTATAGTGAGTGTTGGGGAGAGGGGAGGTAGAAAATGCCAAGAATTCCCCTGGTGGAATGGGTGGATGAGAACTATTTCTTCCAATATCCATGAAGGCAGGTGAAGCAGGTGTTGTGAGCACTTAGAGCATGGTTAGCCATTGAAGACACCATCATCATTCCTTGCATCTTGAGACGTTACCAGTTGTCTTGATTTTGCCCTGCCACTGGACAGTGGTAGCTCTAGAGGAAAAAGTGAGTCTGATGAATTCGTGCAACTCTACCTCGCTTAAAATTAAATTTACGAATGATTCAAAAGATATACAAAAACAAACACATGGCATCAGTGGAAATAATGTTAGCTGATTCTTTATTTCTACTTTGCTGTTTCTAATCTATTATGATCCTTGAACCAAAGAGCCTTGCTAGTTGAATATGTTGAGTTAATTAAGCTCTAGAGAGCTCACTATCCTTTGAATAAAGTCTCTGAACTTTGGAGAATAGAATTTTTACCTCTGCTTTATGAAATTATTTTACTCTTTGGTTTATCTCAATTTTCAGATGGGGAAAATATCATAGCATTTTCCCATGTGATAAATTTGTAATCCTTCATGCTCACACATGAAAGTCACTTATTAAACTAATATAGTATCCTCTTCCTCCAACAAAGAGCTGTTACCAATGATAATTTTAAATCAATTATTTTTTCTCATTTCTCCTTTTCTCTTCTTCTTCGTCCTCCTCCTCTTCCTCCTCCT
The DNA here is from genome assembly GCF_048593235.1 of Sminthopsis crassicaudata. Classification (NCBI taxonomy): domain Eukaryota; kingdom Metazoa; phylum Chordata; class Mammalia; order Dasyuromorphia; family Dasyuridae; genus Sminthopsis; species Sminthopsis crassicaudata. The sequence goes on along the minus strand of NC_133619.1, from coordinate 131,241,505 downwards.
CCTCCTCCTCCTCCTCCTCTTCCTCCTCCTCCTCTTCCTCCTCCTCCTCCTCCTCCTCCTCTTCCTCCTCCTCCTTTTCCTCCTTTTCCTCCTCCTCCTCTTCCTCCTCCTCCTTTTCCTCCTTTTCCTCCTCCTCCTCCTTCTCCTTCTTCTCCTTCTCCTTCTCCTTCTCCTTCTCCTTCTCCTTCTCCTTCTCCTTCTCCTTCTCCTTCTCCTTCTCCTTCTCCTTCTCCTTCTCCTTCTCCTTCTCCTTCTCCTTCTCCTTCTCCTTCTCCTTCTCCTTCTCCTTCTCCTTCTCCTTCTCCTTCTCCTTCTTCTTCTTCTTCTTCTTCTTCTTCTTCTTCTTCTTCTTCTTCTTCTTCTTCTTCTTCGTTTTCTTCTTATCACACAGCAATGGTTTAAAAATGAAGAATTTTCCTCTTGGCACTCCTTATTTCAAATTATGTGATACCCATTTAAAATCCTTTTTGTCCAGAACTCAGATGCCACTATTATCTACAGTCAGCTTTAAGTAAGTAGCACTGTTATGTGTCCGTAATATTTTACTGATTCAAAATATCATCTTAAATATTATATAATTAGTAGGTGAATTTGGAAGGGATAACTCTGAGGTATCTTGAATTAAACTAAATCAAATAAAATCACAGATTTGGCCACCTAGAAATAATAACAAAAATAACATTTTAGTCTTTGTGATTGCACATGAAGTAGTACATTCTCCCCATGAATTTCTGCTAGTTCTGATATTGTCTTCAAAATGGGCATAACTATAATGTCACTAATATCCCAAATGAAAGAATTGTAATAAATGTTCAAATAGTCTTCTATCTTCTGAATATACACTAATTATAATTTCACAGTATTCCTTAATAGGTAAGTTAAATATTTTTTTTTAATTCATTTTTCCAAATTATCCCCTCCCTCCCTCTACTCCCTCCCCCTGATGGCAGGTAATCCCATATATTTTACATGTGTTACAATATAACCTAGATACAATATATGTGTGTAAATACAATTTTCTTGTTGCACATTAATTATTACCTTCCGAAGGTATAAGTAACCTGGGTAGATAGACAGCAGTGCTAACAATTTACATTCGTTTCCCAGTGTTCCTTCTCTGGGTATAGTTATTTCTGTCCATCATTGATCAACTGGAAGTGAGTTGGATCTTCTTTATGTTGAAGATTTCCACTTCCATCAGAATACATCCTCATACAGTATTGTTGTTAAAGTGTATAGTGATCTTCTGGTTCTGCTCATTTCACTCAGCAACAGTTGATTTAAGTCTCTCCAAGCCTCTCTGTATTCCTCCTGCTGGTCATTTCTTACAGAGCAATAATATTCCCATAACCTTCATATACCATAATTTACCCAACCATTCTCCAATTGATGGACATCCATTCAACTTCCAGTTTCTAGCTACAACAAAAAGAGCTGCCACAAACATTTTGGCACATACAGGTCCCTTTCCACTCTTTAGTATTTCTTTGGGATATAATCCCAATAACAGCAATGCTGGGTCAAAGGGTATGCACAGTTTGACAACTTTTTGGGCATAGTTCCAAATTGCTCTGCAGAATGGCTGGATTCTTTCACAACTCCACCAACAATGTATCAGTGTCCCAGTTTTCCCACATCCCCTCCAACATTCATCATTATTTGTTCCTGTCATTTTAGCCAATCTGACAGGAGTGTAGTGGTATCTCAGAGTTGTCTTAATTTGCATTTCTCTCATCAGTAGTGATTTAGAACACTCTTTCATATGAGTGGAAATAGTTTCAATTTCATCATCTGAGAATTGTCTGTTCATATCCTTTGACCATTTATCAATTGGAGAATGGTTTGGTTTCCTATAAATCAGGGTCAGTTCTCTATATATTTTGGAAATGAGACCTTTGTCAGAACCTTTCCTTTTAAAAATATTTTCCCAATTTGTTACTTCCCTTCTAATCTTGTTTGCATTAGTATTGTTTGTACAGAAACTTTTTAGTTTGATGTAATCAAAATCTTCTATTTTGTGATCAATAATGATCTCTAATTCTCCTCTGGTCATAAATTCCTTCCTCTTCCACAGGTCTGAGAGGTAGACTATTCTCTGTTTCTCTAATCTATTTATGATCTCATTCTTTATGCCTAAATCATGGACCCATTTTGATCTTATCTTGGTATATGGTGTTAAGTGTGGGTCCATATATAATTTCTGCCATATTAATTTCCAGTTTTCCCAACAGTTTCTTCCGAATAATGAATTTTTGTCCCTCATGTTGGTATCTTTGGGTTTGTCAAAGATTAGATTGCTATAGATGTACCCTTTTTTTGTCCTTTGTATCTAATCTGTTCCACTGATCTACCGTTCTATTTCTTAGCCAGTACCAAATTGTTTTGGTGACTGCTTCTATATAATATAGCTTTAGAGCAGGTACACTTAGACCACCTTCCTCTGACTTTTTTTTCATTAGTTCCCTTGCAATTCTCGACCTTTTATTCTTCCATATGAATTTTGTTGTTATTTTTTCTAGGTCATTGAAATAGTTTCTTGGGAGTCTGATTGGTATAGCACTAAATAAATAGATTAGTTTGGGGAGTATTGTCATCTTTCTTATATTCGCTCGGCCTATCCAAGAGCACTCAATGTCTTTCCAATTATTTAAATCTGACTTTATTTTTGTGGCAAGTGTTTTGTAATTTTTCTCATATAATTCCTGACTATTCTTTGGTAGATGGATTCCCAAATACTTTATACTATCAACATTTGTTTGGAATGGAATTTCTCTTTTTATCTCTTCCTGTTGCATTTTGTTGGTGATATATAAGAATGCTGAGGATTTATGTGGATTTATTTTGTATCCTGCCATTTTGCTAAAATTCTGAATTATTTCTAATAGCTTTTTAGCAGAGTCTTTGGGGTTCTCGAAATATACCATCATGTCATCTGCAAAGAGTGATAGTTTGACTTCCTCATTTCCTACTCTAATTCCTTGAATCTCTTTCTCGGCTCTTATTGCCGAGGCTAGCGTTTCTAGTACTATATTGAATAGTAATGGTGATAGTGGGCAACCTTGTTTCACTCTTGATCTTACTGGGAAAGGTTGCAGTTTATTTCTATTGCATATTATGCTTACTGAAGGTCTTAAATATGTGCTCCTGATTATTCTAAGGAATAATCCACTTATTCCTTTACTCTCAAGAGTTTTTAGTAGGAATGGATGTTGGATTTGATCAAATGCTTTTTCTGCATCTATTGAGATGATAATATGGTTTTTATTAATTTGATTATTAATATAGTCAATTATACTAATAGTTTTCCTAATATTAAACCAGCCCTGCATTCCTGAATGAATCCTACTTGATCATAGTGTATTATCCTGGGGATGATTTTCTGAAGTCTTTTTGCTAATATCTTATTTAATATATTAACATCAATATTCATTAAGGAAATTGGTCTATAGTTTTCTTTCTCAGTTTCCGATCGACCTGGTTTAGGTATCAGTACCATGTCTGTGTCATAAAAGGAGTTTGGTAGGACTCCTTCATTCCCTATTTTTTCAAATAGTTTATATAGCATTGGGGCTAATTGTTCTTTAAATGTTTGGTAGAATTCACATGTAAATCCATCTGGTCCAGGGGATTTTTTTCTGAGGAGTTGATTAATAGCTTGTTCTATTTCTTTTTCTGAAATGGGACTATTTAAGCAATTTATTTCCTCCTCTGTTAATCTAGGAAGCCTATATTTTTGGAGGAAGTCATCCATTTCACTTAAGTTATCAAATTTATTGGCATAAAGTTGGGCAAAGTAACTCCTTATTATTTCTCTAATTTCCTCTTCATTGGTGGAAAGATCCCCCTTTTCATGTGTAAGACTAACAATTTGATTTTCCTCTTTCTTTTTTCTGATCAGATTTACCAAAGGTTTATCTATTTTATTGGCTTTTTCATATTACTTTCCTGTTTGTTTTGTGGTTTGATTTGTCTAAATCTGAGAGTGCAAGGTTGAGATCTCCCACTATTATAGTTTTACTGTCTATTTCTTCTTGCAACTCTCTAAACTTTTCCTTTAGAAAGTTAGATGCTATACCACTTGGTGCATATATGTTTAGTATCGATATGGCTTCATTATTTATGCTACCTTTCAGCAGGATATAGATTCCTTCCTTATCTCTTTTAATTAGATCAACTTCTGCTTTTGCTTGATCTGAGATAAGGATAGCTACTCCTGCTTTTTTGACTTTACCTGAAGCATAATAGATTCTGCTCCAACCTTTTACCTTTACTCTATATGTATCTCCCTGCTTTAAGTGTGTTTCCTGTAAACAACATATTGTAGGGTTCTGATTTTTGTTCCAGTCTGCTATCTGTCTCCGTTTGATGGGAGCATTCATCCCATTCACATTTACAGTTAAAATTACTAATTCTGTATTTCCTGCCATCATATTATCCCCAGATTATGCTTTTTCCCTTGACCCCCCCTGAACCCCTTCCCCAATATTTAATTTATAGACCCCCCTTGTGACGCACAGCCCTCCCTTTTTTTTTAGTATCCCTCCCCCCTCCCTCCACGTCCCTTCCCTTATTCTCCTTTTCCTTTTCCCTTTTCCTCTCCCCCCTTTTAATGAGGTGAGAGAGAATTCTCTGAAAAACAAATATGACAATGATTTACTCTTTGAGCCTCTTCTGATGAGAGTAAGATTTACACAATGATTCTCCCCCTCTCTAAATTCCCTCTGATATGGTGTATTTTCTATGCCTCTTCCTGGGATGTAGTTTCCCTCTTTTTATCACACCCTCCCCTTTTTCTGATACTACCCCCTTCCCTTTACTACACCCCCTCCTTTTTTTTTTCTTTTATATCAGTATAATCAAATTATCCATGTGTACTTTCTATATACCCACAACAGAGATATAGTTCTCAAGGGTTCTGTGTAACTTTTTCTGTTACTCTTCAGTCTTGTGGATGTAGATCAAATTTTTTGTTTAAGTCTTTTTTTTTCTTAGAAACATATGGAATTCCTCTATTTCATTGAATGACCATCTTCTTCCATGGAAAAAGATGCTAAACTTAGCTGGGTAGTTCATTCTTGGTTGCAATCCTTGATCTTTTGCCTTTCGGAATATCAGGTTCCAGGCCCTTCTATCTTTTAATGTGGAGGCAGCCAGATCTTGTGTGACCCTTATTGTGGCACCTTGGTATTTACATTGTTTTTTTTCTAGGTGCTTGCAGGATTTTCTCCTTTGTGTGGTAATTCTGCAGCTTAGCCACAATATTCCATGGTGTTCTTTTTTTAGGGTCTATTTCAGAAGGAGTCCGATGAATTCTTTCAACATCTACTTTCCCCTTTGTTTCTATTATCTCTGGACAGTTTTCTTTGATAATTTCCTGTAAAATAGAATCTAGGCTCTTTTTTTGGTCATAGTTTTCTGGAAGTCCAATGTTCCTCAGATTATCTCTCCTAGATCTATTTTCCAGGTCTATAGATTTTCCCAGTAAGTATTTGACCTTGTTCTCCAACTTCTCATTTTTTTTGTTTTGTTTGACTGATTCTTGGGTTCTCTGTGAATCATTCATTTCTATTTGTTTAATCTTGACTTTTAAGGAGTTATTTTCTTCTTTCACAGTTTTTAGTTCTTTTTGTAATTGCCCAATTTCGTTTTTAAATGAATTATTTTGCTCTATTTAATTTTTTTCCATTTCCCTAATTTTTTTTTCAAGAATTATTTTCTTTTTCCAATTCAGAAATCTTATTTTCTTGAGACTTTTTTATCTTTTCCAATTCAGAAATCCTACTTTCCTGTGTTTTTTTAACCTTTTCTAATTCATAAATTTTGTTCCCCTGCATCTCCTGTGAATTCTTCATTTTTTCCAACAACAATTTCAGGACGTTGTTATTCTCTATCATAGCTTCCCTTTCCTTTCCCCATTTTTCTTCAAACTCTCTTAACTTTTTAATGGTCTCTTCATGGAGAGAGTTATGTGATGGAGGGCAGGAATCATTCCCCTTTAGGTTGTTATGTGCTGACTCTCTGCTGTTAACTTCCTCGGGGTTGGATACCCGCTCTTTCTCTGTGTAGAAGGAATCTATGGTTTTTTTGGGCTTCTTGCTCATACTTAAAAAATCTTTTGGGGTCTGTCCCTGGGGTAGGAAATTATTTATTTATTTCTTTACCAGATTCCTCCCATACTGGATGGATGCAGCGGCCCTTCGCCTGAGCTAAGAGAGAGCTCTGGGAGACAGTTCCCCACCCCCTCCCTGGAAGTGCCTCAGAGGTGACTAGCACTGCTGTGCTTTGAGGGCACTGTGTTTTAGCGGCTTCCCTGAGGTTGAGACTGAACAGTAAAGGCTACTCAAAGCCTAGCCTATGAGTCCTGATGGGGCGTGGATGTCTGCAGCAGGTGAAGTGAAAAGCCCCTGAGCTCAAACTGGAAGTGTCTGCCAGAAACTGCAGTCCCTAGTTCAAAGGTTCTGCTTCTCTGGGACTTCCGTTCCACAGCCTCCAGCCAGCCGAGCCAGGCACTATGAGTTACCACCCCGCCCACTCTTCAATCTCTTAACTACCTGTAGGTGAAAGCCTGGATTGCCTATGTCGGCCTCACCCCTGGTGCCGAGATCTGCTGAGTCACCCCTGGCATCCGGGAAGATCCAATCTAGTTTTAAATTTTAGAGTGGCTTATATTTCTCTTCTGAACTGCTGTTTTATAAGCAGAGAAGAGCTAACAGCCTGTGCCAGATTCTTTTATGTCAGTGGATTCTCTGATCCCAGAGCCCTCCCCAGCGTGACCGGCACAGTGTGCCACTACCCCACTGTCTGCGCTGGCCTCTCCTCTTCCTCCCCTGGGAACTGACCTTTCCTGCTGAAACTCCAGATTCTCTTCAGCTGGTAAGTCGTGCTTCTAGTCCTTGTGGATTCTATCAGTCCAGCGCTATTTCTGAGGCTGATTAAATCTAGTTGGTTGTGAGGGAAGAAAGGAGCTTATACAGTTGTGTGTATCTTCTCTGCCATCTTGGCTCTGCCCCCTGTAAGTTAAATATGTTAAAGCATTTTGAAAGAAAAGATGTGTGTCATTATTGATTTTAACGTTATCTTATACTTAATTTTTTTCCAAGAAAACTGTAAAGTCATTATCATTCTACTATTCTCTTATATTTAATGTCTTATGGAATATTTCTCATATAAATAAAAATGACTATTTTATGTACATATCATATATAGATAGATAGATAGATAGATATGCATTTATTGCTGCTCACCTTTGATATTCACCTAATGCAATTAACATTATATATATATATATATATATATATATATATATATATATATAATGTAATTCCAAAACCAAGCAGATTGATGGGTTTGTTTATAATTTATATATATAGTTTGTCTCCTAAAATTTCAGATATTAGGTCATATTTTGTGAGATATACAGTTGGCATTAGTCTGAACCAGAAACAGCATCATTATTTGATATTAAATTATTCTCATATTTTTGTGGTCAGATTCTTGGGACAACTCATTATTCATTTATAATTAGTTTACATTCAATAATCTCTATATAATTAAATATTAAAAATAAGTAACTTCTTCTGACTCTTCTGACATTCCGCAAATCAGATAGTTTCAGAATTCATATGGTTATGAAATTGTGAGTACCAGGTAGTTACACTGAAAGAGGCAGAGGTTAATCAATCCAAAGGACAATTTGTCATGTTTTAGGGAAAATAATCTTTGTTAAGTTGGGGAGAATATTGGTTCTATTATACCTTTAACCACAGTTCTAATCTTTAAGAAGGTTTCCTTTGTTTATTTTTTATATATACAAAGCCTATATTTCCCTCTTTGCAATTTCTACTCATTGTTGCTACTAAAGTAAAACCCTCTGAAGACAAGCAGAACAAATCTAATATCTTTTGTATATGATGCAGATTTAAGTAATTGAAATCAGCTATCATATCTGCTCTATCTCTATTATCTGAACACCATATCCAGATACAATTAAAGTAGAGTTTGAGAAGAATAGAACAGTCACCTCCCTTGTCCTACCCACTGTGATAGTGAAACTTAAGTGAACTTTCTCACTGTATTAATCATTAAAAATTAAGCCCAAAATTTCTATCCTTTTTTTTTTAGAGTAGTAAAAATAAAGTACTACATGTAGGCTTCTTCTGATATTTATTATAAGCTTTTCATTATTTTATGATTTGGGCTTATCTACTGTTACTCACAAGAAGTATTGAATTAATGTGATTAATTGTGGCATCATTGATGTTTCAACCTCCCAATGATCAAAAATATCACTGAACTTAATCTGTAATGGTTCAAATCAGTTATTTGTTAATAAAGTAATTTTGAATTTGATGATATGAGCGACATGTAGAAATTTGTGACTGGTGAAACAGAGTAATTCTACAATTTTTTTCCTAAAGATCCTCCCCCCTTTATTGCTTCTGGTTTTTGTTTATTTGTTTGTCTTTATCAGCATATAGGTATGACTTAAAGCCAACATGTTGTAATGAGAAAAGTGCTTGTTTAATATTCAGAAGACCCATATTCTTATTTTTAGCAATAATATATTTTAACATTGTAACTCTACAAAGCATGCAATATCTTAGAGCTTTAACTATCATTATACTTTTAGACATTAAAAATCATTAAAATTACAAAAATACCCTCAGAAGTTTTGTGAAGATACTGATTTAAAAAAAAAAAAAAAAACTTGATGTGTGGGGGCGGAGCCAAGATGGCAGAGAAGATACATGCGATTTTGTGAACTCCCTTTTTCCCTCAATACCAATTAGTTAAATCTGCCTCAAAAATAACGCTGGACTGATAGAAACCACAAGGACTGGAAGCATGACTTACCAGCTGAAGAGAATCTGGAGTTTCAACAGAAAAGGTCGGTTCCCATGGGAGGAAAAAAAAGAGGCCAGCACAGACGGTTGGGGCTGGGGAGGGCTCTGGGATCAGAGAAGCCACTGAGATAGAAGAATTTGGCAAAGGCTGTTAGCTCTTCTCTGCTTATAAAACAGCAGTTCAGAAGAGAAATCAAGCCACTTTAAAATATAAAGCCAGATACTAGAACCACCCCAATTTGGAACTGACCTAACAGTTCTTGGCACTGTGGGTGTGGCCGACTTCGGCTGTCTGGGGCTTCACCTGAGAGTAGTTAAGAGTTTGAAAAGCGAGGACACGGCCCAAGGCAACACATAGTGCCTGGCTTGGCTGAAGGCTGTGGAACTCAGCCTTGGAAGTCCCAGAGAATCGGAACCTTTGAAATAGGGACCTTGGTTTCCAGGCAGACACTTTCAGGTTGAGCGCAGGGGCTTTCCATGTCAGTGCTGACATCCATATCCCACGGGATGAATTGACTGGGCTTTGTGTCACCTTTATTGTTCGGTCTTAAACCTCATGGAAGTCCCTAGGACACACAGCACCCTCAAAACACTGCTGTGCTAATCACCTCTGAGGCACTTCCAGGGAGGGGGTGTGGAACTCCCTCCCAGAGCTCTCTCTTAGCTCAGGCGAAGGAGCCACTTCATCCATCTGGTCTGGGAGGAATCTGGTAAAGAAATAAATAAATAAATTCTTACCCCAAGGACAGACCCCAAAAGATTTTTTAAATATGAGTAAAAAGCCAAGAAGAACTATTAATTCTTTCTACACAGAGAAAGAGTTGTATATTCAATCTTTTGTGCGAGTTGCTTATTTTGGATTAGGTGATGCAGCAGGTTTTTTTTTTTTTGTTTGTTTGTTTATTTTTGGTTTTTTGCTGAAGCATTTGGCGTCAAGTGACTTGGCAAGGGTCACACAACTAGGAAATGTTAAGTGTCTGAGGCCAGATTTAAACTCATTTCCTCCTGACTTTAGGACTGGTTCTCTATCCATTGTGTTACCTGGCTGCCCCAAGACTTCTTTTGCTAAATGGTAATATTATATTTTAGCCACATTAATGGCAATCTGTCCCAACAGTGAAACAGTTAAAAAAATCACATTGATTTGAATCTTTTGTATATTAGTGTCAGTCACAAATAAGTAGTAGCTGTTATAATTAATGATTTTTCAGTTTCAGTTTAGATTCTGGGACAGATTGTATGCAAGAAGCTTATGATCTCTTAGATATTCCTCTTAGCCACTAAACATGAACTTGAAGTACTGTTGACTATGACAAAAACTGTTATTATATGTGCTATGGCCCAGATATTCCTGGTGTTGCTCTGGTTCCTCTGCTTTGGTTTATTGTCACTCCCTTGAAATAGGAGGTCCAAGGTTTACTACAATTAACTCATATCATTTATGATGCAGATTAGACCATTTACATCTAAAACTAGGAGTAAATTAGAAGTAAGGAGAAAAAGGTCTGTTCAAGCTATCTGGCTGAGTTAGTCCTTCATTTATGCAAACTACAACCAGTATATAGTCTTACTTATGTGATGATTGTTAGAGAAAGGGAAAAATGAAAGCTTTCTACAAAGTTATCATTTTTAATCATAACTATTATGGTGGTACATATACCTCTTTTTATATGCTTCATGATTTTAACATTAGAGTAAGAAAACTCTATGAGTCTTTTCTTCCCCAGAATTGGTACATCTGTTCCAGTGCTACTAATCTTGAATAGTACTTAAGTTATTTTAAATGTTCTGTTGATACCTGTGTTTCTACATCAGAGTTGATTTCAAAATTATCTCCCAGGTGAGCTTTCTCTTGTGACAAAGAAAAACAGTTAAGAAAAACAATCAAAAAGAAAACTGCATCTGACAGTATATGTAAAACAATACCTTTGTATCCCTCATTATTTTATCAAGAGAAGGGAAGCTGGTTTCACCATCTGCTCCCTGAAACCGTAGTTTGCAATTATGATTAATATGAATTCAGCTGTTGTTCAGTAATACTTTTGTTTACATTGTGGCAAATCTATTCTGAGAGATTAATTTTGGCATCAGTAATGCAAAGTTTCTCTTGTTTCTTTCATTTCACTTTGTGATGAAATAGGATTCCATTGTTTAGATAGAGCACAATTTATTGAACCACTCTTTTCACAGTGAGAACACAGTTCATTTCGAATATGTTGACATTATCTCAAGTTTGGGTTTTTATAGTTTGGTAGTTATAGCTACATAACTATAAAGATACATTGTCATGTTTAACTAAATCAATTTAGAGTAGATTAATGGATTTAAGTATGAATTGAAGTATGAACATGTGTGTGTTTAAAGACAAATATCATTAGCAGTACTTTATAAGCAAGAATTAGAAATGAAGTATTTTGCCTCCTCAAGGAGAGTGATAAAACCAGTGTATGTGTGTGTGTGTGTGTGTGTGTGTGTGTATATATATACCATATGTATATATGTATATGTACATATATAGCTATATCTATAAAGATATAACTATATGCATGTATATATTTGTGTAGATTTATAGCTTTATAAATGTATCTATATAGCCATTAACTATAATTATATTTAATTGAAACAAGAAAATTACATGTGTGTGTGAAAGGAAAGAAGAAAGAAGAAAAAAAGGAAGGAAGAAAAACATTTGGAAGAAGAGAGGAAGGAAAGAAAAAAGAAAGAAAGAAAACAAAGAAAGCAAAGAAAGAGAAAAAAAGGAAAGAAAGAAGGAAGGAAATAAAGGAGCAAGAAGAAAGGAGAATGATAAGGGAGAATGAGAGTTAAAGAGACATGTAAGAAAGGAGGGAATTATTATTATTTGTTGGTATATTATTTGTTGGTCCTGAGATTGTTTTTTCAATATGTATGAATAATTTATTTACTTTTTCTTGCATAAGACTGAATTATTTTTCTAGAAGAGTTGGGACAATTCATACCTCCTCTAATAGTTCTGCCACATTAACTATTTTAGTATTTGTTATTTGATTGGTCATCTTTGCCAAGGTCAGGATGTGAAGTGAACTCAGAGTTATTTTAATTTGTATGTGTTTTATTTTTCATAATTTAAAAAATATCACATTGTTCACAGTTTGTATTTTTTCTTTTAAAAATATGCATTTTATCAGTTCCAATTGATCTGTAATAAGCAGAACCCGCTACACCCAGAGAAAGGCCACTGGGAAATGAGTATGCACCACAACATAACATTTCCACTCTTTTTGTTATTTTTTGCTTACATATTTGTTTATTCTTCTCAGGTTATTTTTACCTTCTTTCTAAATCCTATCTTTCTGGTGCAACAAGATAAGTGTATGAATATGTATAAATATATTGTATTTAACATATACTTTAATATATTTAACATGTATGGGACTACCTGCCATCTAGGGGAGGGGATGGAGGGAAAGAGGCAAAAGGTTAAAACAGAAGTTTTTGCAAGGGTCAATGTTGAAAAATTACCCATGCATATGTTTTGTATATAAAAAGCTATAATAAAAATATTGCAAAAAAAGAGAAAAATATGCATTTTGGGGGCAGCTGTGTGGCACAGTGGATAAAACATTGGCCCTGAAATCAGGAGTCCCTGAAATGAGTTCAAATCTTGGTGCAGACACTTAAAATTTGCTAGCTGTGTGACCCTAGGCAAATCACTTGACCTCAGCTGCCTCACCAAAAATAAGTAAAAGTATGCATTTCTTTTGACAATGTATCTATTGGAGTATGGGTCTTAGTCTTATAAAATAGGATAGATTTTTTTTTAATTCTTAAGAATATTTGCTGATCCCCACATAATTATGAAATGGGAGAAGAGGTTTGTTTGCAGGGAGGCAAAAACAAATAGAGGGGTGAGTTTTACAAAGTAATCTTGATTTGTCTTCCATTGTATAAAATATGCTAATAAATGATATGCTACAAGAACTTCTTAGCCTATAAAAATTATCTGTCCATCTATGTACTTTGTAATTGTTACACTGATCTATGTGCTCATTATAAACATTAATATACTAAGAAAATTAAAACACATATCATGATGTAAATGTTTGATTTTTATTATAATTGCATTGGGAGAGGCATTCACCTTTACACTGATTTAATTTTCCTTTTTTTTTTTTTCTTTTTAGTATGACCAAATTTCTTTCAAATTATAGGACTGTAATGTTCTTCTTTTTCAGTTTCTCTCAGGATCTCTGGGAGCAGCCTTCCTTTCAGTTCAGTAATGACCACAAGTACAGGTGTTAAAGTCCAAATCATTTTTTATCTCCTTGCCTGGGGCCTGGGCCAATTTTCTTGAGGTCCTCCTGAATGTATCTTGGTTTCTGAGGGGGAGGCAGGAGGAACAACACCACCATGGTCTCTGTCTTCCCTAGTTCTCTCTCTTATATGCTCTCTTATCATAGGTGTGAATTTTGTGGAACTATATTAAGTACTAAGTACATGTACTGAACTAGAGAACTTTCAAGCACCTTACTAAACAGCCATTGTCATTATCAATTCCACTGAGCTAACACCCTATAAGAATCATTAGTTTCAAGTTATGGCCCATAACATCTCCCACTTTCTTTTGTTTTTAGAAAATAGGTGGTCATGACCTCCCAGAAGGAGGTGAGAACCCAAAAAAGGATGTGATCACACCTTCCCTGATTCCTCAAAAAAGGGGTGAAGACACCTTATAGGGAGAAGATCATGCTCTTTCTGATGTCTCAGGAAGGGAGATAAAAACACCAAAGGAAATGGGAAATCAAATCATATTAGTGGGCTCATGAAGGGTCTCACTTTGTAACAGTTATACATAAATCCATAAACATGGGAGATATTACACATAATTACATAAATTACATGAGCACATAGCAATATAACACAGGCCAGTAATGATGTAACAAGTAACATGAATCAACATGAGTATTTATACATGCCCATAAGTCCTAGAAATAGTCCAAAACCAATCTATTGTCCATTATTTCACATGTGTAGAGAATCCAATGATTCCTGCAAGTTTTGAAGTTCTGCAATAATTTTATCATGTCTCAGGGAATCCAATGATTCCTGCAGATTTTCAAATTCTGCAACAGTCTTATCAACAATTTTCTTCTCAAGAAATCTAATGATTCCTACTGGTTTTAAAGTTCTGCAACAGTCTTATCAACAATTTTTCATCTCAGGAAATCCAATGATTCCCCTGGGTTTTGAAGTTCTGTAACAGTCTCATTATCATCCATGCTCTTTCAGTGTCAGATGTTTCTTGGGTTTTCTTCTTTGTTTTGAGGTTTTTCTCTTTTTTCTGTCTCTCTCCAATGGAGAAATTGAATATGGCTCATTGACATCCATCTGATTCTTTCTCCATCTGTAGAAATAGAAGCAAAGCCTTTCTCCCAAGCAGTTAACTTATCTAGCTCGTTCTATTTTACCACTTTCTAGATCTCTCCTCATCATCTGGCAATTACATTGTTGCTGCTTGCACTGGTCACAGCCCTTCTATTGGGTTAAAAAAAAAAAAAAAAAAAAAAAAAACTTGTATTCTCCCCAATTGTAATCCCTTTCTGCTATCTCATTTTTAGCTGATTGATCATGTAATCCCTTTCAGCCATTTGATTGCTTTTTTGCTTATCGATCACATCAGAGTCCTGAACTTCTAAAAGTGTAACCTTGGCTACCATCATTCCCCACCTGTCTTTTGTTTGATATTTTGGAGCTGGGCCCTGCCTCTCATTTCTCTGGGTCAATCTACATTCTAAGGTCCAGTGGAAACCTCAGTTTCATTTTGAATATAGGGTTTGGGCTCTTATTCCCTTATTCTTATAATCTGTGCTCTCACTCTGTCTCTACACTTACATTTGACTTTCAGATGCTCAATTTTTCCACATTGAAAGCATCAGTGAGTCTCTCTAAAAGTCCCTTGCCAAAGGGATAAGTTGTCTTATCATAATTCTTGTAGCTGCATTTTCTCCAGTTGTTCTTGTGACAGCTATCTATAGACGTCCCACAAAGTCAGCAAAAGTTTCTTTGGGACCTTGCTCTATTTTTGTAAAGGCTTCACCAACATCTTTCCCTGGGAGAGAACTCCAAGCTTTTATAGCAGCAGTAGCAATTTGCTCATAAGCTGCTATGGGGTAATTAGTCTGTGTTGAAGTGTCTGTGCACTGACCTTCACCTGCTAGTTGGCCAAAGGTGACTGGAGTATTAACTCCAATTTGCTTATTTCATTGGGTTTGAATACTACATAATTCACTATACTCTGAAAGCCACAAGTTTTGTCCAGGTTCTAAACATGTCCTTGCTATGGATTTCCAATCTATGGGAGTTAAGAATTCATAAGCCAGATTCTCTAGTAACATCTTAAATTAAGATGATGTAGCCCCATAAAGAGTGGAACCCTTTTTCAGATTCTTATTTTTTTCCAGATCAAATGGAGTATATCTTCTCCGTTGTTGAATTGAAAAGTCAAGCTTGTCAATCACAGGTTATGCATTTATTAAATGAGATATATCCTGTACTTTTTTAGTCTTAACCAGTGCCTTTTGTAATATTGTCATAGGCTGCTTCATAAGTGGTGTTGATTGTGATACTGCCTCTCCCCCTCCTCCTTCTTCCTCTACCCATGAAGAGTTAATTGAGGGGGGTAGGTCAGGGAATGGGGAATGCCCTAATAGGTTCTACTGTGAATCACCACACTCAGAATTGTACTTAATTCTTTTCTTGTCTAATTCTTCATCCTTTTCACCTAGTTTATCAATTTCCTCCCCCTCCTGCTCTCTCTTCTTCTTCCTTATTCTAATACTTATATAATTTCTTAAAGCCAATTGTATTAAATCATATGTATAAAATGTTTCTTTGGAAATTGAATCAGGCCCATTATCATTATAGTATTCACATAGTTGCTCTCCTACTAATTTTCACTCATCTGGATCTAATTATTTTTCCTTAGAGAACCAAGGAGATGTGTACTGTACTGTTTCTAAAAGTTCAACGATCTGCTCCCACGTTACAATTAAAGCTTGAATTTTTATCAGTCTGACCAAGCTTTTGACATCTTTTCCTTTTGGTGGAGAAATATCTTTTCTAAACATTTGTCCCATTTTAGCTGGGATATTACTTTAATCCGTAACTAAGTTTTCTTGTCTATTTTAGTACTCACTCTAATTTCCCAAATGTAAGTTCTTGGTCCCACGTTCAGGTGCCAAAATGTAATGTTCTTCTTTTTCTGTTTCTCTGGAGGTCTCTGGGAGCAGCCTTCCTTTCAGTTCAGTAATAACCACAAGTACAGCCAGGTGTTAAAATCCAAATCCTTTATTATCTCTTTGCCTGGGGCTTGGGACAGCTTACTTGAGGTCCTCCTGAATATATCTTGGTTTCTGTGGGGGAGGCAGGAGGAGCACCACCACCATGGTCTCTGTCTTCCCTAGTTCTCTCTCCCTGAGTTTGTCCAAACTTATATGCTCTCTTATTATAGGTGTGAATCTTGTGGAACTGTATTAAGTACTAAATACATGTACTGAACTAGAGAACTTTTAAGCACCATGCTAAACATCCACTGTCTTTATCAATTCCACTGAGTTAATACCTTGTAAGAATTTTTTGTTTCAAGCTCTGGCCCATAACATAAGACTACTTAAAATTGCATCATTTTCCCTAATTCTTACTAGGGAAATGCTTTAATTTTTTATATAATGTTTTCCCAGAAGAAGATAATTTTAGTCTGTATCTTTTTTCCCCTTATAAACCAGAATGTCTGGATTCTGGGAAGATGGTGGAGTAGATAACAATATTCCAAGCTTTTCATATTTCCCCCACAAATGAAACAAAGTTGTAAATGTAAAGCAGTGGGGGAGGGGATTGGGGCAGAATAGTGCTCCCTTTAGAACAACAGCAGTCTTAAGGAAGACCCCAGGATGGAGGTTTGACAGGTGTCAAGTGTACATATCTCCAGACTAGCTGTTCTGAAATTGCCAATAGGGAGCCCTGTGGCTAGATGGGTTCAAAAATAGCTTCAGCCCTAACTACAGGAACTTTAACGTCAAAGACAGTGTGGAGAATTTGGGACTAAATCCAAGAAGCTTAGGAAACCTCAGTTGATGAAGTACTTCAGGCTCAGCTAAGCTGCTAAGATGTGACTAAGGGTAAGAAGGAACCAGCACACACTTGGTGAGTACAAAAGTAGTGTGCCAGAGAAGCAGCTGGTTACAGGCAAGTAGAAGGGACAGAATTCATAGTTTTGGATTCCAGACAATAGGGGAAAACTGAAGGAAGACTTGAATCCAGAATTCCTCATACCAGGATTAGGGTTAATTATACCAATGAGCTCTTATTAAAATAAATAAATAAATGGATAAACAGCCAAACTAGAAAGTACTGAATTACAGTAAATCCCTAGGAATAGGGAATACAGGAATTATCTTCAGAGGAGGATACTGGAATACAAACAACAACAACAAACTTCTCTTACCCCCAAAATAATGTTAAATGGGGGCAGAGCCAAGATGGCAGAGAAAGCACACACTACTTTTGAGGCACTCCCATACCTTTGCCACTAATTATTAAATTCAGCCTCAAAAATAGTACTTGACTGGTAATTCATGAAGATTGGAAGTACAACAACTTACCAACTGAAAATGATCTGGAAGATCACCAGAAAAGGTTTGTCCTGAGCAGCAGGAACAGAACAGCACAAACAGGGATAGAACTAGAGGCTAGCTTTTTGAGCAGACTGGGCAGGGGTGGCCTCTATGCATAGAAAATAAACAGAGATGACTCTGCCATAGGCTTATTCCTCTCCTTTGGTTTCAAAGCAGTAGACCAGCAGAGAAATTAAAGACAAAGGTAGAGGGTACTCCAAAAACACCAGAACTTAACAGGATCTGGCTATAGCCATGCAAAACTGGAAGTGACTCAGAATAGATCACCACACAGCTCTGCAGTGGTATCCTGCAGCACAGGCTCTAGCAGGGCAGTCACAAATCTGCACAGAAGGGAGTTACAACCTGGGGCAGCCTCTAATCTGCACAGTGTGGGGCTTGGCCTGAGGCAATAGAACTTCAGTGACATTTTCTCTGCTCAGGCTCTAGCTCCAGGGCAGTTGCTAATCTACACAGCAGAGTTCTTTGCAGGGCACTTCTGCAGCTCAGCCATGAAACAGAGACATGAGTCACTTCTGGTGGGGAACTTTTCCCAGAGCATTACCTGACCTCACTGCTCTTTACAACTCGTTAGTAGGACACCTACTGTCCATATACCTATCCCTGCTCTGCAGAGGAAGCTGGTAACCTCTTTATCATGAAGGCATACCCTAAAGGCTTTTTTTTAAAATGAGGGAAAAAATCAAAAGGAAGATTGATAGCTTCTATACAGAAAGAGAGCAGGTTTTCAACCCCAAGGAGACTAATAGGAGACAGTCTCCAAACAAAACCACAAAGGGAGATGCAAACTGATCCCCATCACACAAGGCTCTCCTAGAAGAAACTGTTAAAAATCTTAAAAAGAGCTAGAAGAAAAATGAGGAAAGGAAAGAGAATCTATGCAAGAGAGTAACAACTTCCTGAAATGTGAATTGAAAAAGGTAAAGAACTCCTAGGGAAGTGGGATTTGTGAATTGGAAAAGATAAAGAACTGCCAAGAAAGTAGAATTTGTGAACTGGAAAAAGAAAACAACTCAGGTTAATATATATATATATATATATATATATATATATATATATATATATATATATATATATATATATATATATATATAGTGAAATGGGAAAAAAAAAAAAAAAAAACATTCCATAGAGCAAAACAACACATTTAAAAACTCAATTGGACATATTCAAAAAGAAGTAAAAAAAGCTAATGAAGAAAATAACTCAAAAATCATAAATGAACAATTAGAAATTAATGATTCATTAAGACATCAAGAATTAATTAAGCAACATAAAAAAAAGATGAAAAATTAGAAAAAAAATGTTAAATATGTATTTGGAAAAAACAACAGGCCTGGAAATAGATCTAGGAGATATAATGTGAGGATTATTGGATTTTCCAAAAATTATGATGAAAAAAAGATCCTAGACAGTATTTTACAAGAAATTATCAAAGAGAACTGCCCAGATGTAACAGAATCAGAAGGTAAAATAGGCATTGAAAGAATTCATCAAACACCTTCTGAAAAAGACCCTAAAATAAAAATTCCAAGGAATATTGTGGCTAAATTTCAGAACTATCAGACTAAGGAAAAATATTAAAAGCAGCCAGAAAAAAAATTCAAATACTGAGGTGCTACAATAAGAATCACTCAAGATCTGGCTGCTTCCACATTAAAGGATGGAAGGGCCTGAATCTGATATTCCAAAAGGCAAAAGAACTTGGAATGCAGCCAAGAATAAACTACCCTGCTAAGCTGAGAATTTTCTTCCATGGAAGAAGGTAAGCCATTTAATGAAACTGATGAATTCCATTTGTTTCTAAGGAAAAAAACAGATCTAAACAAAAAAAAAAAATTTGATCTCCAACCATGGAACTCAAGAGAAGAAGAAAAGGGCAAAAATAATTCTTGAGAACTGTATTTCTGTTGTGGAAATACATAAAGAGTACATGTATAATGTTGATTTTACAGATATAACATAAAATAATTATAAAATAGAAAGGGGATAATGTCAGAAAAAGGAAAAAAAAAAGATAAAAAGAAGATAACTTCATTGCAAAAAGAGGTAAAGGAAAACTACCATATCCGATGGAATTTAGAAAGGGAAAAGAACACTGTGTGAACCTTACTCTCATCAGAGTTGGCTCAAAGAGAAAATAATTGACATATTTGTTTTACAGAGAATTCTCTCTAACCTCATTAAATTGTGAGAGAGGAAAAGGGAAAAGGAAAAGAGTAATAAGGGAAGGGTACAAGAAAGGGGAAGGGATTCAAAGGGGATGGGAGGTATTTTAAAGAGGGAGAGCTGTGTGATGCAAGTGGTGTCCATAAGTTTAATACTGAGAAAGGGAGAAAGGAGGGGCAAGAAAAATAAAAGCATAATCTGGGGATAATAAGATGGAAGAAATACAGAATTAGTAATTTTAGCCATAAATGTGAATGAGATGAACTCTCCAATAAAGTGAGGGTGGATAGCAGACTGGATAAAAAGTCAGAACCCTACAATATGCTGTTTACATGAAACACAATTAAAGCAGGGAGATGCACACAGAGTAAAGGTAACAGAATCTATTATTCTTCAGGTAAAGTCAAAAAAGCAGGGGTAGCCATCCTTATCTCAAATCAACTAAAAGCAAAAATTGATCGATTAAAATAGATCAGGAAGAAAACTATATCTTGCTAAAGGGTAGCATAGACAATGAAGCAATATCAATACTAAACATATATGCACCAAGTGGTATAGCATCTAACTTCCTAAAGAAGAAGTTAAGAGAGTTGCAGGAAGAAATAGACAACAAAACTATAATAGTGGGGGATCTCAACCTTGCACTCTCAGAATTAGATAAATCAAGCCATAAAACAAATAAGAAAGAAATTAAAAAGATAAATAGAATATTTGAAAATTGGGTATGACATCTTTGGAGAAAACTGAATGGTGATACAAAGGAGTTTACTTTCTTCTCAGCAGTTCATGGCACCTATGCAAAAATTTTACCATATATTAGGACATAAAGACCTGAAAATTAAATGTAGGAAGGCCGAAATAGTAAATGCTTTCTTTCCAGATCATGATGCAATAAAAACTGCATTCAACCAAAAGTTGGGGGTAAACAGACCAAAAAGTAATTTTAAACTAAATAATCTTATCTTAAAAAAAATGATTGGGAGAGCCAAGATGGCGGAGAAGAAACACACAACTCTGTGAATGTCCTCACTCCCTCACAACCAATTAGATAAATTAAGCCTCAGAATAAGCCCAGGACTGATAGATACCACAAGGACTGGAAGCACGACTTACCAGCTGAAGAGAATCTGGAGTTTCAACAGAAAAGGTCAGTTGCCAGGGAAGGAAGAAGAGAGGCCAGCACAGACAGCTGGGTGCTAGCATACTCTGCCAATCGTGCTAGCAAGGCTCTGGGATCAGAGAAGCCACTGAGATAAAGGAATCTGGCACAGGCTATTAGCTCTTCTCTGCTTATTATTTAGCAGTTCAGAAGAGAAAGCTAAAATACCTTAAAAACTCAGATAGATTAGATTTTCCCCGATTCCTGGAGGTGACTCAACAGATCTCGGCACCAGGGGGTGTGGCCTCAGCTACCACCTGAGAATAGTTAAGAGATTGATAAGTGGGTGGATACGGCCCAAGGCAACACACACTGCCTAGCTTAGCTGGAGGGAGTGGAACTCAGCTCCAGGAAGTCCCAGAGAAGCTGAACCTTTGAACTAGGGACCTCAGTTTCTGGCAGACACTTCCAGTTTGAGTGCAGGGGCTTTTCACGTCACCTGCTGCAGACAACCACACCCCACCGGGATGCATAGTCTCGGCTTTGTGCTGCCTTTACTGTTCAGTCTCAACCTCAGGGAAGCCCCTAAAACACAGCGCCCTCAGGGCACAGCAGTGCTAATAACCTCTGAGGCACTTTCCAGGGAGGGGGTGGGGAACTCTCTCCCAGAGCTCTCTCTTAGCTCAGGCGCTAGAACGGCTGCATCCATCCTGTCTGGGAGGAAGCTGGTAAAGAAATAAATAAATAATTTCCTACCCCAGGGACAGACCCCAAAAGATTTTTTAAATATGAACAAAAAAAAACAGGAAAACTATAGATTCCTTCTACACAGAGAAAGAGCGGGTATCCAACCCCGAGGAAGTTAACAGCAGAGAGACAGCAGATAACAACCCAAAGGGGAACGATTCCTGCCCCCCATCACATAACTCTCTCCTAGAAGACACTATTAAAAAATTAAGGGAGTTTGAAGAAAAATGGGGAAAGGAAAGGGAAGCTATGATAGAGAATAACAACATCCTGAAATTGGAGTTGGAAAAAATTAAGAATTCACAGGAGATGCAGGGGAACAAAATTTGTGAATTAGAAAAGGTTAAAAAAACACAGGAAAGTAGGATTTCTGAATTGGAAAAGATAAAAAAGTCTCAAGAAAATAAAATTTCTGAATTGGAAAAAGAAAATAATTCTCAAAAAAAATTAGGGAAATGGAAAAAAATTCAATAGAGCAAAATAATTCATTTAAAGATGAAATTGGGCATTTACAAAAAGAACTAAAAACTGTGAAAGAAAGAAAATGACTCCTTAAAAGTCAGGACAGAACAAATAGAAATGAATGATTTACAGAGAACCCAAGAATCAGTCAAACAAAACAAAAAAAATGAGAAGCTGGAGAACAACGTCAAATACTTACTGGGAAAATCTATAGACCTGGAAAATAGATCTAGGAGAGATAATCTGTGGATCATTGGACTTCCAGAAAACTATGACCAAAAAAAGAGCCTAGATTCTATTTTACAGGAAATTATCAAAGATAATTGTCCAGACATAATAGAAACAGAAGGGAAAGTAGATGTGGAAAGAATTCATCAAACTCCTTCTGAAATAGACCCTAAAAAAAGAACACCACGGAATATTGTGGCTAAGCTGCAGAATTACCACACAAAGGAGAAAATCCTGCAAGCAGCTAGAAAAAAACAATGTAAATACCAAGGTGCCACAATAAGGGTCACAAAAGATCTGGCTGCCTCCACATTAAAAGATAGAAGGGCCTGGAACCTAATAATCCGTAAGGCAAAAGATCAAGGACTGCAACCAAGAATGAACTACCCAGCTAAGTTTAGCATCTTTTTCCATGGAAGAAGTTGGTCATTCAATGAAACAGAGGAATTCCATATGTTTCTAAGAAAAAAACCAGACTTAAACAAAAAATTTGATCTACATCCACAAGACTGAAGAGAAACAGAAAAAAGGTACACAGAACCCTTGAGAACTGTAACTCTGTTGTGGGTATATAAAAAGTACTCAAGGATAATTTGATTTTACTGATATACAAGAAAAAAAGGGGGGTGTAGTAAAGGGAAGGAGGTTGGTTCAGAAAAAGGGGAAGGAATGATAAAAAGAGGGAAACTACATCCCAGGAAGAGGCATAGAAAATACACCATATCTGAGGGAACTTAGTGAGGGGGAGAATCATTGTGTGAATCTTACTCTCATCAGGAGAGGCTCAAAGAGTAAATAATTAACATATTTGTTTTTCAGAGAATTTTCTCTCACCTCATTAAAAGGGGGGAGAGGAAAAGGGAAAAGAAAAAGGAGAATAAGTGAAGGGACTTGGAGGGAGGGGGGAGGGATATTAAAAAAAAAAAGGGAGGGTAGCGAGTCACAAGGGGGGTCTGTAAATTAAATATCGGGGAAGGGGATGAGGGGGGTCAAGGGAAAAAGCATAATCTGGGGATAATGTGATGGCAGGAAATACAGAATTAGTAATTTTAACTGTAAATGTAAATGGGTTGAACGATCCCAGCAAATGGAGACGGATAGCAGATTGGATCAAAAGGCAGAACCCTACAATAGGTTGTCTACATGAAACACACTTAAAGAAGGGAGATACATACAGAGTAAAGGTAAAAGGTTGGAACAGAGCCTATTATGCTTCAGGTAAAGCCAAAAAAGCAGGGGTAGCTATCCTTATCTCAGATCAAGCAAAAGAAGAAGTAGATCTCGTTAAAAAAGATAAGGAAGGAAACTATATCCTGCTGAAAGGTAGCATAAATAATGAAGCCATATCAATACTAAACATATATGCACCAAGTGGTATAGCATCTAACTTTCTAAAGGAAAAGTTAAGAGAACTGCAAGAAGAAATAGACAGTAAAACTATAATAGTGGGAGATCTCAACCTTGCACTCTCAGATTTAGACAAATCAAACCACAAAACAAACAAGAAAGAAATTTAAAAAGTAAATAGAACATTAGAAAAACTAGGTATGATAGACCTTTGGAGAAAACTGAATGGCAATAGAAAGGAATATACTTTCTTCTCAGCAGTTCATTGATCCTATACAAAAATAGATCATATATTAGGACATAAAGATCTCAAAATTAAATCTAGGAAGGCAGAAATAATAAATGCCTTCTTTTCAGATCACAATGCAATAAAAGCTACATTCAGTAAAAAAATTAGGGGTAAATAGACCAAAAAGTAATTGGAAACTGAATAATCTCATCTTAAAGAATGACTGGGTGAAAGAGCAAATTATAGAAACAATTAACAATTTCATCCAAGATAATGACAATGATGAGACATCATACCAAAATCTTTGGGATGCAGCTAAAGCAGTAATAAGGGGAAATTTTATATCTTTAGAGGCTTATTTGATGAAAATAGAGAAAGAGAAGATTAACGAATTGGGCTTACAACTTAAAAGGCTAGAAAAAGACCAAATTATAAACCCCCAACCAAAAATTAAACTTGAAATACAAAAATTAAAAGGAGAAATCAATAATATTGAAAGT
Source organism: Sminthopsis crassicaudata (assembly GCF_048593235.1). NCBI lineage: Eukaryota > Metazoa > Chordata > Mammalia > Dasyuromorphia > Dasyuridae > Sminthopsis > Sminthopsis crassicaudata. Next base: position 131,217,209 of record NC_133619.1, on the reverse strand, counting down.
AAAAAAAAACTATTGAATTAATAAATAAAACCAAGAGTTGGTTTTATGAAAAAGCCAATAAAATAGATAAATCTTTGGTAAATTTGATCAAAAAAAAGAAAGAGGAAAATCAAATTGATAGTCTTACAAATGAAAAGGGGGATCTTTCCACCAATGAAGAGGAAATTAGAGAAATAATAAGGAGTTACTTTGCTCAACTTTATGCCAATAAATTTGATGACTTAAGTGAAATGGATGACTTCCTCCAAAAATATAGGCTCCCTAGATTAACAGAGGAGGAGATAAATTGCTTAAGTAGTCCCATTTCAGAAAAAGAAATAGAACAAGCTATTAATCAACTCCCCAGGAAAAAATCCCCAGGACCAGATGGATTCACATGTGAATTCTACCAAACATTTAAAGAACAATTAACCCCAATGTTATATAAATTATTTGAAAAAATAGGAGATGAAGGAGTCCTACCAAACTCCTTTTATGACACAGACATGGTACTGATACCTAAACCAGGTAGATCGAAAACTGAGAAAGAAAATTATAGACCAATCTCCTTAATGGATATTGATGCTCAAATCTTAAATAAGATATTAGCACAAAGACTTCAGAAAATCATCTCCAGGATAATACCCTATGATCAAGTAGGATTTATTCCAGGAATGCAGGGCTGGTTTAATATTAGGAAAACTATTAATATAATTGACCATATTAATAATCAAATTGATAAGAACCATTGATCATCTCAATAGATGCAGAAAAAGCATTTGACAAAATCCAACATCCATTCCTACTAAAAACTCTTGAGAGTATAGGAATAAATGGACTATTCCTTAGAATAATCAGGAGCATATATTTAAGACCTTCAGTAAGCATAATGTTCAATAGAAATAAACTACAACCTTTCCCAGTAAGATCAGGAATGAAACAAGGTTGCCCACTATCACCATTACTATTCAATATAGTACTAGAAACGCTAGCCTCGGCAATAAGAGCCGAGAAAGAGATTCAAGGAATTAGAGTAGGAAATGAGGAAATTAAACTATCACTTTTTGCAGATGACATGATGGTATACTTAGAGAACCCCAAAGACTCTGCTAAAAAGCTACAAGAAATAATTCAAAATTTCAGCAAAGTGGCAGGATACAAAATAAATCCACATAAATCCTCAGCATTTTTATATATCACTAAGATAATGCAACAGCAAGAGATACAAAGAGAAATTCCATTCCAAACAATTGTTGAGAGTATAAAGTATTTGGGAATCCATCTACCAAAGAAAAGTCAGGAATTATATGAGAAAAATTACAAAACACTTGCCACAAAAATAAAGTCAGATTTAAATAATTGGAAAGATATTCAGTGCTCTTGGATAGGCCGAGCGAATATAATAAAGATGACAATACTCCCCAAACTAATCTATTTATTTAGAGCTATACCAATCAGACTCCCAAGAAACTATTTCAATGACCTAGAAAAAATAACAACAAAATTCATATGGAAGAATAAAAGGTCAAGAATTGCAAGGGAACTAATGAAAAAAAAGTCAGAGGAAGGTGGTCTAAGTGTACCTGATCTAAAGCTATATTATATAGCAGCAGTCACCAAAACCTTTTGGTATTGGCTAAGAAATAGACCAGTAGATCAGTGGAACAGATTAGATACAAAGGACAAAAAAGGGTACATGTATAGCAACCTAATCTTTGACAAACCCAAAGATACCAACATTAGGGATAAAAATTCATTATTCGGAAAAAACTGTTGGGAAAACTGGAAATTAGTATGGCAGAAATTAGATATGGATCCACACTTAACACCATATACCAAGATAAGATCAAAATGGGTCCATGATTTAGGCATAAAGAGGGAGATAATAAGTAGATTAGAGGAACAGAGGATAATCTACCTCGCAGATTTGTGGAGGAGGAAGGAATTTATGACCAGAGGAGAACTAGAGATCATTATTGATCACAAAATAGAAGATTTTGATTACATCAAACTAAAAAGTTTCTGTACAAACAATACTAATGCAAACAAGATTAGAAGGGAAGTAACAAATTGGGAAAATATTTTTAAAAGGAAAGGTTCTGACAAAGGTCTCATTTCCAAAATATATAGAAAACTGACCCTGTCATCAAGGGGAGGGAGTAGAGGGAGGGGGGGATAATTTGGAAAAATGAATACAAGGGATAATATTATAAAAATATATATATAATAAAAATTATTAATAAAAATTAAAAAAAAATTGATTGGGTGAAACAGCAAATTAAAGACACAATTAATAATTTCACTAAAGATAATGCCAACTATGAGGCATCCTGTCAAAATTTGTGGGATGCAGTCAAAGCTGTAATAGGGAGAAATTTCATATCTTTAGAGGCTTACTTGAATAAAACAGAGAAAGGGAAAATTAATGAATTGGGCTTGCAACTTAAAAAGCTAAAAAAAGACCAAAGTAAAACCCCCCAATCAAATACTAAACTTGAAATTCTAAAATTAAAAGGAGAAATTAACAATATTGAAAGTAAAAAAAAAATCTATTGAATTAATAAATAAAAGTAAGAGTTGATTTTATGAAAAAAAATAGATAAAACTTTGGTAAATCTGATTAGAGAAAGTAAAGAGGAAAATAAAATTGTTAGTTTCAAAAATGAAAAGGGAGAACTTTCTACCAATGAAGAGGAAATTAGATCAATATTAAGGAGTTACTTTGCCTGACTTTATGCTAATAAATTTGATAACCTAGGTGAAATGAATGAGTACCTCCAAAAATATAGACTTCCCAGATTAACAGAGGAGGAAGTAAGTGGCTTAGGTAATCCTATTTCAAAAAAAGAAATAGAGCAAGCTATTAAACAACTCCCTAAGAAAAAATCCGCAAGATCAGATGGATTTACATGTGAATTCTACTAAATATTTAAAGAACAATTAACCCCAGTGCTACATAAAGTATTTGAAAAAAAAAGGGAATGATGGAGTCCTAACAAATTCCTTTTATGACACAGACATGGTACTAATGCCTAAACTAGGTAGGTTGAAAACAGACAAAGAATACTATAGACCAATCTCCCTAGTGAATATTGATGCTAAAATCTTACATAAGATATTAGCAAAAACACTACAATACTGCACCATGATCAAGTAGGATTTATGCCAGGAATGCAGGGCTGGTTCAATATTAAGAAAAATATTACTATAACTGACCATATTAATAACCAAATTAACAAAAATCATATGATCATCTCAATAGATGCAGAAAAACATTTGATAAAATCCAATATCCATTACTATTAAAAAAAATTTCAGAGTATAGGAATAAATGGACTTTTCCTTAAAATTATCATTAACATCTATGTAAAACCACCAGTAAGTATCATATGTAATGGGGATAAACTGGAACCATTCCTAATAAGATCAGGAGTGAAACAAGGTCACCTACTCTCACCATTACTATTCAATATTGTATTATAAGAGTTGACAAAGAGATTAAAGGAATTATAAGAAACCAAATTATAACTATTTGCTGATGATATGATTGTATACTTAGAGAACCCCAGAGATTCTACTAAAAAGCTATTAGAAATAATCCACACCTTTAACAAAGTTGCAGGATGTAAAATAAACCAAATAAGTCATCAGCATTATTATATATCCCTAATAAAAAACAATAGTTAGAGTTACAAAGAGAAATTCCATTTAAAGTAACTACAGATAACATAAAATATTTAGGAATCTATCTGCCAAGGGAAAATCAGAAACTATATGAGCAAAACTATAAAATACTTTCCACACAAATAAAGTCAGATCTAACCAATTGGAAAAATATTATAGGTTCTTGTATTGGGCGAGCAAATATAATAAAGATGACAATATTATCTAAACTAATCTATTTAATTAGGGCTATACCAATCAGATGCCAAAAAAACTATTTGAATGACCTAGAAAAAATAACAATAAAATTCATATGGAAAAACAAAAGGTCAAGAATTTTAAGGGAATTAATGAAAAATAACCAAATGAAAATGGCCTACCTGTACTAGATCTAAAATTATATTATATAGCAGTGTTTACCAAAACCATTTGGTATTGGATAAGAAATAGACTAGTTGATCAGTGGAAGAGATTATGTTCAAAGGACAAAATAGTCAATAACTATAATAATCTAGTGTTTGACAAATACAAAGACCCCAGCTTTTGTGATAAGAACTCACTGTTTGACAAAAATTGCTGGGAAAATTGGAAATTATTATGGCAGAAACTAGGCATTGAACCGCCCTTAATACCATACACCAAGATAAGGGTAAAATGGCTTCATGACCTTGGCATAAAGAATGAGAGGATAAATAAATTAGAAGAACAATGGATAGGTTACATCTCAGACCTGTGGAAGAGGAAGGAATTTATGACTAAAGAAGAACTAGACATCATTATTGATCACAAAATAGAAAAATTTATTATATCAAATTGAATATTTTTGTATGAACAAAAGTATTAGAGACAAGATTAGAAGGGAAGCAATAAACTGGGAAAACATTTTTACAGTCAAAGGTTATGATAAAGGCCTCAGTTCCAAAATATATAGAGTATATATATAGACTGACTCTGATTTATTAGAAATCAAGCTATTCTCCAATTGATAAATGGTCAAAGAATATGAACAGAGAATTCTCAGATGAAGAAATTGAAATTATATCTAGCCAATGAAAAGATGTTCTAAGTCATTATTAATCAGAGAAATGCAAATTAAGAGAATTCTGAGATGCTATTATACTCCTGTCAGATTGGCTAAAATGAGAAGGAAATATAATGCAGAATATTGGAAGGGATTTGGAAAACTGGGACACTGATACATTGTTGGTGAAATTGTGAATACATTCAGCCATCGTGCAGAACAATTTGGAACTATGCTCAAACAATTATCAAACTGTGTATATCCTTTAATCTGTCAGTGTTACTACTGTGCTTATATACCAAAGAGATTTTAAAGAAGGGAAAGGAACCTATATGTCCAAGAATGTTTGTGTCAGCCCTCTTTTTAGTGGCAAGAAACTGGAAACTGAGTGGATTCCCATCAATTGGATAATGGCTGAATAAATTGTGGTATATGAATATTATGGAATATTTTTGTTGTGTAAGAAATGACCAACAGGATGATTTCAGAAAGGCCTGGAGTGACTTACATGAACTGATGCTGTGTGAAATGAGCAGGATCTGACGATCATTATATATAGTTCAAAAACAATACTATATGATGAACAATTCTGATGGACGTGGCCCTCTTCAGCAATGAGATGAACCAAGTCAGTTCCAATGGAGCATTAATGAATTGCACCTGCTATACCCAGACAAAGAACTCTGGCAGATGACTATAAACCAGTACATAAAATTTCCAATCCCTCTAATTTTGTCTGCCTGCATCTTTGATTTCCTTCACAGGCTAATTGTAGACTATTTAAAAGTCCAATTCTTTTTGTTCAGCAAAATAACTGTATGTACATGAATACATATATTATATTTAACTTGCACTTTAACATATTTAACATGCATTAGTCAACCTGCCATCTGGAGAAGGGGGGGAGGGAAGTGTGGGGAAAGTTGGAACAAAAGGTTTTGCAGCTGTCAATACTGAAAAATTACCCATACATATATCTTGTAAATAAAAAGCTATAATAAAAAAGAAAGGAAAGAAAAATAAATAAAAATAAATAATGCTAAATGGTTATCTGTCAGAAAATAATTTATAGAAAAACAATTAAAAAAAACTAAAATTAAAAATAAAAGAAATGGGGGAGGAATAGATAGATAGTGAATAGTTAAATATATAGAGAACATTCCATACAAAAAACAAAATTATAAAACTAAAGCCAATTAACTAGAATAGAAACAAGAAAATGAGTACTTGAAATTTAAATTTAGGAATAGGAAGTCCATAGAGGTATAAGAGACCAAGAAATAATAAAGCAAAATATGAAGAAAGAAAAAAAATTAGAAAAGATTGGGGGTCATCTCAAGTGAAAAAAAAAGACTCAAGAATATAGCAAGAAGAGAAAACATAATAATTAGACTACTTTAAAGTTATGACCAAAAAAAGAAAATTAAAATAATAGTATAAGAAATAATGAAAGAATATTGTCCTACGTGTATACATATATTATGTTTAACATATAGTTTAATATATTTAACATGTATTGGTCAACCTGCCATCTGGGCTAAAGGGTGAGGGGAAGGAGGAAAAATTGGAACAAAAGGTTTTGAATTTGTCAATGCTGAAAAATTACCCATCCATGTATCTTGTAAATAAAAAGCTATAATAATAAAAAAGAACATTGTTCTAAAATGTAGAGTAAGAAGAGAAATATAAATAGAAAAATATCCATTAGTCATTACCTGAAAGATACCTACAAGGAAAACATAAAGGAATATTTTTGCTAAACTTTGAATATTCCAGATGAAAGAAAATTTTACAAGCAAAGGAAAAAAAAAAACAATGAAAATATAATATGTTGAAGTTGCAATTCAAATTTTACAGGATCTATCAAAGTGTTCCATAAATGACTAGATAAAGTTTCTAGAACACTACATATCAACATTAAAAAGAACAAGGCTTGAGGCCAAAAATATTTTATCAAGATAAAATAATTATAATACGGAATGGAAAATGGACATTTAATGAATTATCTGATTTTTAGGATTTTTTTTTATTTAGAATTTTTTTCCACAGTATATATGAATGAGTAATTTTTTTTACAATATTATCCCTTGTATTTATTTTTCCAAATTATCCCCTTCCTCCCTCCACTCCCTCCCCCCATGACAGGCAATCCCATACATTTTACATGTGTTACAATATAACCTAGATACAATATATGTGTGTAAATACCATTTTCTTGTTGCACATTAAATATTAGATTCCGAAGGTATAAGTAACCTGGGTAGATAGACAGTAGTGCTAACAATTTACATTCACGTCCCAGTGTTCCTTCTCTGGGTGTAGTTATTTCTGTCCATCATTGATCAACTGGAAGTGAGTTGGATCTTCTTTATGTTAAAGATATTCGCTTCCATCAGATTACATCTTCATACAACATTGAAGTGTATAGCGATCTTCCCCTCCAACATTTGTCATTATTTGTTCCTGTCCATCTTAGCCAAATCTGACAGGTGTAGTAGTGGTATCTCAGAGTGGTCTTAATTTGCATTTCTCTGATCAGTAGTGATTTGGAACATTCTTTCATATGAGTGGATATAGTTTCAATTTCATCATCTGAAAATTGTCTGTTCATATCCTTTGACCATTTATCAATTGGAGAATGGTTTGATTTCTTATAAATTAGGGTCAGTTCTCTATATATTTTGGAAATGAGACCTTTGTCAGAACCTTTACTTTTAAAAATATTTTCCCAATTTGTTACTTCCCTTCTAATCTTGTTTGAATTGGTATTGTTTGTACAGAAACTTTTTAGTTTGATGTAATCAAAATCTTCTATTTTGTGATCAATAATGATCTCTAATTCAGCTCTGGTCATAAATTCCTTCCTCCTCCAAAGGTCTGAGAGGTAGACTATTTTCTGTTTCTCTAATCTATTTATTATCTCATTCTTTATGCCTAAATCATGGACGCATTTTGATCTTATCTTGGTATATGGTATTAAGTGTGGGTCCATATATATTTTCTGCCATATTAATTTCCAGTTTTCCCAACAGTTTTTTCCGAATAATGAATTGTTATCCCTAATGTTGGTATCTTTGGGTTTGTCAAAGATTAGATTGCTATAGATGTACCCTTTTTTGTCCTTTGTATCTAATCTGTTCCACTGATCTACTGGTCTATTTCTTAGCCAATACCAAAAGGTTTTGGTGACTGCTGCTATATAATATAGCTTTAGATCAGGTAAACTTAGACCACCTTCCTCTGACTTTGATTTTTAGAATTTGGTTGTAAACAAAACCAAACTCAATAGAAAATTTGACAAAAAGATCCAACATAAAAGATTAATTTCAAGGGATTCAATAACTATATCATTTATCTTTTATCTGTGGAAATTTAAAACATATGTCTAAGACTATCTTTGGTAATTATGTCATTCAAAAGAAAAATTAGGTTAGAGTTCAGTATGATGTGATTCTAAAAAGCAAAACCATGTAGGGAAAAGTTTTTAAAAAGTAATTATGCAATTTCCGGCCAAGATGGCAGCTTGGAGACAGACAGCTGTTTGAGTTCCGCATTTTCTCTCAGAACTTACTTCATGACAAGCCTCAGAGTTAATGCTTGACCGAGAAAGAAACCTACAAATAATCACCAAGAGGAGACATCCTTGAAATTTGCCAGAAAAGGTCTGTGTTTTTTCTGGGGAATCTGATTGACCAGGTGCAGACTGAGGGCAGGCAGCTCAGACCAGAGGGATTCTGCAAAAATGCTTTTACCCCAGGAGCAGCTGAGAAGGTGTGAAGAATAAAACCCTGGAAAACTAACATCTCTTGGGACCCAGCCACCCCCAACCCCAACCTGCACTGACTCAGTGCATTCTCAGAGCCTCAGAGCACAGACTCAGCACAGCCATTGCTGTCCTGTTAGTGGCTCGCTGCTGCCTTCCCCCCCCAGTCTGTAGAGGAAGCCCATTAATACCATCCAGCCCCATCCCCCCAAAAACAGACCAATTGTTTCTCTTGTCAATTTGTTTTTTTCAACTCCTGCTCTGGCAAAATGAACAAAAAATTCAAAAGGGCTCTAACCATTGGTAGTTTCTATATGGAGAGAGAGCAGATTTCAAATACTGAGGAGACTAAAAACAGACTGTCCCCAGAGGAATCCTCTAAGGGTGATATGAGCTGCTCCTCAATACAAAAGAATGTCATAGAGGAAATCAAAAAGGCTCTCACAAGAGAGCTAGAAGAAAAATGGGAAAAGGAAAGGGAACCTTGGCAAGAGAGCCTGGAGAAGTCATCCCATGCATTTAAAGACAGAGTGGATAAAGAAATCAAATCATTGAGAAACAAAATTAGTGAATTGGAAAATATAAACAACTCCAAGGAAAACGGGATTAGTGAGCTGGAAAAAGAAAATAGCACTCTAAAAAATAAAATGGATAAAATGGAAAAAAATTCCATAGAAAATAAAAACTCAATTGGACAATTACAGAAAGATATAAGAAAAGTGAGTGAAGAAAATACATCATTGAAAATTAGACTTGAACAAGTAGAAATTAATGACTCAAGGAGAAACCAAGAAGTAGTCAAGCAAAACCAGAAAAATGAAACAATTGAAAAGAATGTCAAGTACCTTATTAGAAAGATAACAGACCTGGAAAACAGATCCAGGAGAGACAATTTGAGAATAATTGGACTCCCTGAAAAATGTGAGGAAAAAAAGAGCCTGGACACTATTTTCCAGGAAATTATCAAAGAGAACTGTCCAGACGTTTTGGAAACAGGGTAAAATAGACATTGAAAAAGTTCATCGATCACCTACTAAAAGGGACCCTAAAATCAAAATGCCAAGAAATATAGTGGCCAAGTTCAAGGACCATCAGACAAAGGAAAAAATACTTGAAGCTTCTAGAAAAAAGCAATTCAGATATGGAGGAGCCACAATAAGGATAACCCAGGATCTAGCAGCATCCACATTAAAAGAACAAAGGGCCTGGAACACGATATTCTGAAAGGCTAAGGAACTTGGTATGCAGCCAAGAATAACTTACCCAGCAAAAATGAGCATCGTTTTCCAGGGAAGAAGATGAACATTTAACGAAAGGAGAACAGAATAAGTAGGGGTTAACAGGATGGCAAGCAAAATAGAATTAGTCATTCTAAACATAAATGTGAATGGGGTAGACTCCCTCATAAAGAGGAAGCAGTTAGCAGATTGGATTAAAACTCAGAATCCTACTATATGTTGTTTACAGGAAACACACCTGAAACAGGATGAGACATTCAAACTAAAAGTAAAAGGGTGGAGCAGAATGTAGGATGCTTCAGGCAAAGCCAAAAAAGCAGGGACAGCCATCCTCATCTCAGATCAAGCAAAAACAAAAATTGATCTAATTAAAAGAGATAAGGAAGGGCATTATATCCTGCTAAAGGGTAGCATCAATAATGAAGCAGTATCAATATTAAACATATACACACCAAGTGGTGCAGCATCTAAATTCTTAAAAGAGAAACTAAGAAAGCTGCAAGAAGAAATAGAAAAACTATAATGGTGGGAGATCTCAACCTTGCACTCTCAGAATTAGATAAATCAAACCACAAAATAAATAAGAAAGAAGTAAAAGAGGTAAATAGAATACTAGAACAGTTTGATATGATAGATCTTTGGCGAAAGCCAAATGGAGACAGAAAGGAGTATACTTTCTTCTCAGCAATTCATGGAACCTATACAAAAATTGATCATATACTAGGACATAAAAACCTCAAAATCAAATGCAGTAAGGCAGAAATAGTAAATATATCCCTTTCAGATCACAATGCAATTAAAATTACATTTAATAAAAAGCCAAGTGAAAATAAACCAAAAAAATAATTGGAAACTAAATAATCTTATACTAAAGAATGATTGGGTAAAACAATAAATGATAGACACAATTAATAACTTCACCCAAGAAAATGACAATAATGAGACATCATACCAAAATGTGTTGGATACAGCCAAAGCAGCAATAAGGGGAAGTTTTATATCTCTACAAGCCTACTTGCATAAAATAGAGAAAGAGAGGGCCAACGAATTGGGCTTACAACTAAAATTGCTAGAAAAGGAAAAAAATTAAAACCCCCCAGACAAACACGAAACTTGAAATTCTAAAAATAAAAGGTGAGATTAATAAAATTGAAAGTTAAAAAAAAAAAAAAAAACTATTGAATTAATTAATAAAACTAAGAGTTGGTTCTATGAAAAAACCACAAAATAGACAAACTCTTAGTAAACCTGATTTAAAAAAGGAAAGAGAAAAAGCAAATTATTAGTCTTGAAAATAAAAAGGGAGAACTCACCACTAATGAAGAGGAAATTAGAACAATAGTTAGAAGCTACTTTGCTCAACTTTATGTCAATCAATTCGATAACTTAAATGAAATGGAAGAATACCTTCAAAAATATAGCTTGCCCAGATTACCAGAGGAAGAAGTAAATAGTCTAAATAGTCCCATCTCAGAAAAAGAAATAGAACAAGCTATTAACCAACTCCCTAAGAAAAAATCCCAAGGACCATATGGATTTACATGTGAATTCTACCAAAGATTTAAAGAACAACTAACTCCAATGCTATATAAACTATTTGAAAAAATAGGGATTGAAGGAGTCCTACAAAATTCCTTTTATGACACAGACATGGTACTGATACCTAAACCAGTTAGATCGAAAACTGAGAAAGAAAACTATAGACCAATTTCTTTAATGAATATTGATGCTAAAATCTTAAATAAGATAGTAGCACAAAGACTTCAGAAAATCATCCACAGGTTAATACACTATGATCAAGTAAGCTTTATACCAGGAATGCAGGGCTGGTTTAATATTAGGAAAACTATTAGTATAATTGACCATATTAATAATCAAATTAATAAAAACCATATGATCATCTCAATAGATGCAGAAAAAGCATTTGATAAAATCCAACATCCATTGCTACTAAAAACGCTTGAGAGTGTAGGAATAAATGGACTATTCCTTAAAATAATAACGAGCATATATTTAAAACCGTCAGTAAACATCATATGTAATGGCGATAAACTAGAAACTTTCTCTTTAAGATCAGGAGTGAAACAAGGTTGCCCACTATCACCATTACTATTCAATATAGAATTAGAAATGCTAGCCTCAGTAATAAGAGCCAAGAAAGAGATTCAAGGAATTAGAGTAGGAAATGAGGAAATCAAACTATCACCATTTTGCAGATGACACGATGGTATACTTAGAGAACCCCAAAGATTCTGCTAAAAAGCTATTAGAAATAATTCAGAATTTTAGCAAAGTTGCAGGATACAAAGTAAATCCACATTAATCCTCAGCATTTTTATACATTACCTACACAATCCAACAGCAAGAGATACAAAGAGAAATTCCATTCAAAATAAAGGTCAATAGTATAAAATATTTGGGAATAAATCTACCCAAGGAAAGTCAGGAAGTATGTGAGCAAAATTACAAAACACTTGCCACAAAAATAAAGTCTGATTTAAATAATTGGAAAGACATTCAGTACTCTTGGATAGGCTGAGCGAATATAATTAAGATGACAATACTCCCTAAACTAATCTATTTATTTGGTGCTACACCAATCAGACTCCCAAGAAACTATTTTAATGACCTAGAAAAAATAACAACAGAATTCATATGGAACAACAAAAGGTCGAGAATTTCAAGGGAAGTAATGAAAAAAAGTTTAAATGAATGTGGTCTAGCTGTACCTGATCTAGAACTATATTATAAGGCAACAGTCACCAAAACCATTTGGTATTGGCTAAGAAATAGACTAGTTGATCAGTGGCATAGGTTAGGTTCACAGGGCATGATAGTGAATAAAAATAGCAATCTAGTGTTTGACAAACCCAAAGATCCCAACTTTTGGGATAAGAATTCATTATTTGACAAAAACTGCTGGAAAAACTGGAAATTAGTATGGCAGAAACTAGGCATGGACCCACATTTAATACCACATACTAAGATAAGATCAAAATGGGTCCAAGATTTAGGCATAAAGAATGAAATCATAAATAAATTGGAGGAACATGGGATGGTTTACCTCTCAGACTTGTGGAGGAGGAAGGAGTTTGTGTCCAAGGGAGAACTAGAGACCATTATTGATCACAAAATAGAAAATTTTGATTACACCAAATTAAAAAGTTTCTGTATAAACAAAAGTAATGCAAATAAGATTAGAAGGGAAATAACAAATTGGGAAAACATTTTTAACAGTTAAAAGTTCTGATAAAGGCCTCATCTCCAAAATATACAGAGAATTGCCCTTAATTTATAAGAAATCAAGCCATTCTCTAATTCATAAATGGTCAAAGGATATGAACAGACAATTTTCATGTGATTAAATTGAAACTATTTCCACTCATATGAAAGAGTGTTCCATATCACTATTTCTCAGAGAAATGCAAATTAAGACAACTCTGAGATATCATTACACACTTGTCAGATTGGCTAAGATGGCAGGAACAAGTAATGATTAATGTTGGAGGGGCTGTGGGAAAACTGGGACACTGATGCATTGTTGGTGGAGTTGTGAAAGAATCCAACCATTCTGGAGAGCAATCTGGAATTATGCCCAAAATGTTATCAAAATGTGCATACCCTTTGACCCAGCAGGGCTACTCCTGGGCTTATATCCCAAGGAAATACTAAAGAAGGGAAAAGGACCTGTATGTGCCAAAATGTTTGCGGCAGCCCTTTTCATAATGGCTAGAAACTGGAAAATGAATGGATGTCCATCAATTGGAGAACAGTTGGGTAAATTATGTTATATGAATGTTATGGGATATTATTGTTCCATAAGAAATGACCAACAGGAGGAATACAGAGAGGCTTGGCGTAACTTACATCAACTAATGCTAAGTGAAACGAACAGAACCAGGAGATCATTATACATTTCAAAAATTGTTAGGATTACTAGGTGAAAACTCAGGTTGTCTTGACAGTTCTCTGGCTCAGACCTGTAAAGGGAGTTTACACCTTAGGAATCCTAGAAGGACCAAGCTCATTGGTTGAAGTGGTTCTTCCCAGAAGCCCTTGCATTATCCCACGCCCATTCTCTGGGAGGATAAAAGAGGCAACATTGGGCCTGGACAAGCAATCTGCCTGGGCTGGAGGACAGCACTCCAAGAAGAGGAGAAGTCTCTGCATTACATCAGGCCTGAAGGGGCTCTCTGCAGGAAGGGAAGTCACTTCTCTGGACAAGAGTTAACAGCAACTGCCTGGAGACAACGGTTCACTACAGGAAGAAGAATCTGTCTGAGAGATTTGAGTAGACATAAGCAGATCTCTTCCCAGAGAGCGATCTGACAGATTCTGGAGATGACGGCATGCTACATTTGGCACCCAACATGGGGCCAGGACTTTTGCTTATCCTGAGAAGAGGAGCTAGACCAGACCTTCGCAATTTGGTGCCTGAACAGGGACAGACACAATCCTGATTCCAGTGGAAAAGCCTCCCATCCAGATCTCAGTTTCTCTGACCCAGAACCGTGAGTAACGAGGAAACTTTGTTAAAGATTAAGTGAGTGTGCTAATAGATACATAAGGAACTTAACTTGTTAAGGGCTAAACCAGCAATCTCTTATAGCTGAAATGGGGTAGATGTTAGTTAAATTCAATCCCTGGACCTCTGCCGACTCAACCCCAGCCCCAGAAGCAACCTCAGCTCCATCCCCATTCAGGAGTGGTACTATACAGAGTATAATCAAGATAATTGAGGAGCAGAGTTTACTTGTAACCTGGGTACAGATTGCTAAACTCTTGGCTGCATTAAGATGCACATCCCTTTGGTTTTTAGAGGAAGAAAAGATAGATGTAGATAAATGGAAGCTAGTGGGATTTGAAATGAAAGAATTTCATGCAAAAAATGGACCTCGTTCAATTTCTGCAGAAGTATTTTATATCTACAACATAGTTCAATTAACCTTAAACTATCAAGGAAGTTGTAGGAGAAGGAAAAGTTTTAAAAATGAACAGAGGAGGAAGTGTGAGGAAAAAAGGAAAGATCAAGATCTTGCCCTAGAGCAAGAGGATTTAAATGAGGAATTAGGGTATGATTCTCTTGAAGAAGCTTCAACCCTGCCTAGAGAACAGATTATTGACAGGCCCACATCAACCCCACCTTCAGAGGTGGAGGAAGAAGGAGGGGTGCTGGAACTCTATATTTCCAGGAATCAGCAGGAGTCAGGATCACTAAATGTCTTTATTCTAGATCTTTACCGTCGCCTTCAACGCCAGGTCACTAGTGCAAGTGAGCGTGAGTTCCACCACCCAAGTTTCTCTTACTCCTCCCACACAAGTCACTTCCCTCTCTTTGTCTCACCAATCAAGTCAGCACAGAACAGCTGGGGAGGGTCAACCTTAAACAAGTTAATAGGGAACCGTCCAATTGGCAATTAGTCTCACATGCTTCATCATCCAAGTGCATTGCTCAGTTCTAGGCCTTTACATCTCCCGCTTTCTTTTGTTTTAGACCACAGGAGGTTGCGCCATCCCTGACTTTTCAGGGAGATGAGAACCCCAAAAAGGAAGTGATCACGCCCCCCCTGACTTCTCAGGAGGGGAGATGAAAGCACTAAAAAGGAGATAATCACGCCCTCCCTGACATCTCAGGAAGGGAGATGAGAAGCACCAAAGAGAAGTGGGGATTTGCTAGCGGGTTTCTGGATTGAAGGGCCTTATTAGAGACAAGTATGCACAAACCCATCAGCATGGGAGTTATTACACAAGCACATAGCAATAACGCAGAGGCTATTAGTGGTGACTCTCCCCACAGTCAGTGCAGACTCGATGTGGTGTAACAAACAGGAATTGTACATGCAAGTAGTAATATAACAAACAATATAAATCAACATGGTATTGTAAGAGATTTCCAGAAGTCCTAGAAGGAGGGTATGTAAACACCAGACACACATACCCCTTCTTCAGCAACCAAGAGATAGTCCAAAACCAATCTATTGTCCATTGCTTCACTGTTAGGGAATCCAATGATCCACACAAGTTTTTGAAATCCCACATCAGTCTTTTTATATGTTAGGGAATCCAATGATCCCCACAAGATTTTGAAGTCCAGCAACAGTCTTATGATGCCTCAGAGAATCCAATGATTCCTGAGGACTTTCAGTCCTACAATAGTCTTATGATGTCTCAGAGAATCCAATGATTCCTGAGGACTTTCAGTCCTACAATAGTCTTATGATGTCTCAGAGAATCCAATGATTCCTGAGGATTTCAGTCCTACAATAGTCTTATGATGTCTCAGAGAATCCAATGATTCCTGAGACTTTCAAGTCCTACAATAGTCTTATGATGTCTCAGAGAATCCAATGATTCCTGAGGATTTTCAAGTCCAATAGTTTTTGATGTCCATGGGTCAAACGCCCTAACTGCCAGGTCCTTTCAGTGGTGGGCACAGTCAGCAACGGAACCACCCGATGTTTCTTGGGTCTTCTCCTTCGTTTCAAGGGTCTGCTCTGTCTCTCTCCGATGGACAAGGCGAATACGGCTCGTTGGCACCCATCTGATTCCTTCTCCATCTGTAGAGATACAAGCAAACCCTCTCCCCCAAGCAGTTAACCTATCTGGTGCCTTCCATTCACCACTTTCTGGGTCTCTCCACATCACTTGGCGATTATCTAAAGACAGTGGAGCTGCTCGCACTGGACACTGCCCTTCCGGTGAGTTATAAAACCTGTCTGCTGGAGCCAGTGCATCTTTGTCAAAAATTAAAAATTAATGGTATAGAGAACTAAATTTAGAAGTTCTCTAGGGTTACCCGTGGCTCCCCCTTTCTTTTGTTTTTGGAGGAGTGTCTTAATATCTCTGTTTCTTCTCTCTACTATTGCCTGCCCTTGAGGATTAAAGGGTATGCCCGTGGTGTGTAAAATCTTATACTGTGCACAAAAGTGTGTAAAATGTTTAGATGTATATGCAGGTCCATTGTCTGTTTTTATTGCTTGTGGCACACCCATAATTGCAAATGCTTGTATAAGGAATTCAGTTACCACTCCGGCTGTCTCTTTTGCTGCTGGCATTGCAAATGTGAATCCTGAAAAGGTGTCTACCACGACATGGATAAAAGATAGACGACCAAAAGATTTATAATGGGTCACATCCATTTGCCAAATTTCATTAGGTCTCAAACCACGAGGGTTCTTCCCTGGAGGGAGTGTAGGAGCATGGAAAGGAAGGCAAGCTGTACAGGCTTTTACTATGCTCCTAGCTTCTTCTCTTGTCATTCCAAACTGCAAACGTAAAGCTCGGGCAGCCTGATGATATTTAGAATGAGACTCTTGTGCTTCTTGAAATAAAGGAGTACTGGCCAGCATGGTTAGAAGGCTATCTGCCTTTGAATTACCATCAAAAATAGGACCTGGAAGTCCACTATGGGAATGGACATGCAAAATATAAATCTTACCTGGATGCTTTCTCACTTGTTCTTGAAGCTCTTTAAAGAGCTGATATATATTGGAGGCTACAAATTTTATTTGGGCTGTGGCAATTCTTTGTACCACACCTACTGAATAGGCTGAATCAGATAATATATTTATGTCTCCCGGATAATAAGCAAGAGCTAGAATGATTGCATACAATTCATTCTGCTGAGTGGACTGAAAAGGAGTTCTGATTACTTTCTTTATAGTTAAGTCACAATAATACACAGCGCAAATATTATATTTGGATGCATCTGTAAAGATAGTTGGTCCTTTAAGAGGAACTTTAGAAACCTTTTCTTCAAGAATCCATTGCCAATTATGTAGCAGTCTGGTTATCTTTAATGGAGACCCGTGTGCAAAATTTGGAGCCATGGTTAATAAAATTTGCCACTCTGGGATGGTTTCGCAGCACACATTAACTTGTGCATTAGTATAAAAGGTATATATCTTGTCAGGTCTTGTCCCAGATAATTGTACTGCTCGGTTAATGGCCTTTAATAAAATTCTAGCCACAAGCACTGGGTAAGGAATAAGGCTTTGTTCTGGTTGTGCTGGGAGGTTCACCCACTCTATCACACTGTCTCCTTGATGAAGGACTGCTGTGGGGGCCTCTTGTGTAGCAAAAACTGATATTTCCAAGGGTTTTTGAGTGACTCTTTAAACCACATTGGATAAAGCCAGTTCAACTTGTCTCAAAGCCTCTTGAGCTTCTTTTGTAAGCTGGCATGGTGAATTTAAAGCACTGTCTCCCCTTAAAATGTCATATAATGGTTGCAATTGACAGGTAGTCAAGCCTAGCACGGGACGCATCCATTGGATATCTCCTATCAATTTCTGGAAGTCATTTAAGGTGTTTAGCTTCTCTGTTCTTAAGGAGAGTTTTTGTACTGTAAGCACCTTAGGATATACTTCATATCCTAAATATTGAAAAGGAGCATGTCTTTGAATCTTTTCTGAAGCTATGTTCAATTTATAATTCCTTAGTGTTTCTATGGTTTTTTGTAGACATGCTTCTAACATTTGTTCCTCAGGTGCACATCCCAATATATCATCCATGTAATGTAATAACATTACTTTTGGAAATGCTTTTCTTACTGGACTAAGAGCAGCAGCAACATACATTTGACACATAGTAGGGCTGTTTTTCATTCCCTGTGGCAAAACTGTCCATTCATATCTTTTATAAGGCTCAGCTAAGTTAATGCTGGGCACTGAAAAAGCAAATCTTTTCATATCCTCCTTATCTAGAGGGATAGAATAGAAACAATCCTTAATGTCTATAACCCACAGAGGCCATTCTCTAGGCAACTGAGTAGGAGATGGAAGTCCAGGTTGAAGAGTTCCCATAGTTTCCATCTGTTCATTTACCTTTCTTAAATCAGTCAACATTCTCCATTTTCCAGATTTCTTTTTTACAACAAATACTGGGGAATTCCAAGGACTTAGAGAAGGTTGTAAGTGTCCTTGGTCAAGTTGTTCCTGTACTATATCTAGTAAGGCCTGAATTTTATTGTTATCTAAGGGCCACTGTTCTATCCACACTGGTGTATCAGTTTTCCACTGGATAGGAACAGGTGAAAGTGTTGGCAGGCCTTCAACAGCAGCCCTGCCTAAAAAACCGAAGTACTCATTTTTAACCCTAATTGTTGTAAAATGTCTCTTCCCCACAGATTGATGGGGATTTTTTCAACTATAAAAGGAGTAAAAACTCCTGTTTCACCTTCAAATACCCATCTTAAAGGGGTAGCACTAACGTCAGCTGCTATTGATCCTCCTATCCCAGACATGTAGGTGTCTGCCTTAGTCTTTGGCCAGTGACTGGGCCAGTTGGCACCTCTAATGACTGTGTGATCTGCACCTGTGTCCACCAGTCCTTCTAATGCTATGCCATTTATATAGATGGTGAGCATAGGTCGGTCAGCTGTCACAGCTGCTGCCAGTATATTCCTGGGTTTTTCTGCTTGGAGTCCGAACATGGGTGACTGTCACCAGGTTGCTTATTAGGAGTCTGTATCAATAAACCTGATGCTACTACTTCCCGTGGTTGATAAGTCACACATTGTCTCCCTGTGTTAGTGACTGGGATATTATCTACACATTCCCCAGTTTCCCACATCAGTGTATGAATGAACACTGTCTTGTAAGTACTCTCAGGAGGTGAAATGGTCAAGCCTACTGTGCCTGGAGGCAAGGGATCCATAGGTTGGAGAGGAACAGATTTCACCTCTCCAGGGGGTATCTCAATTGTCCCAGCTGCATAAAACTCTATCCTCCCTAATTGTAGTCCCTTTCTCCCATCATGTTGCTTCCTGGCTGACTGATTCTGTAATCCCTTTCTCCCCTCAGATGGCTTCCTGGCTGATTGGTCATGTCTGGGTATTGGACTTGGAGGCACTCTCTGGGTGTGGCATCGGCTGCCATCATGCCCCAAGTGTTTTTTGCTTGGGGCCCTGGAGCTGGGCCCCTCATCCCATTTCCCTGAATCAGTCTACACTCTGAGGCCCAATGGAGTCCTCTGTTGCATTTTGGACATGGGGTTTTGGGTCTTGTTCTCCCAGCCTGTCTTCTCACTCTGTTTCTATGCCAACATTGAGCTTTCAAATGGCCTACTTTACCGCATTGAAAGCATTGACGAGTCTCTCTGGAAACCCCTTGCCAAAAGGGATCCTGTCTCCCCATGTTGGGATCTTGGGAAGTCTGCACCATGGCCTGGCTATAAAAGGTATTTGTGCCCATTGTGGCACAGCGTCTTATGATCTCCTCTAAAGGAGCATCCTTACGTAGTCCTAGTATAATCCTTCTACAAACCTCATTGGCATTGTCTCTAGCAAGTTGCCTCACCAAAGTGTCTGTTACTTCATTTTCACCATTAGCCTGTATGACAGCTGTCTGCAAACGTGCCACAAAATCAGCAAAAGGTTCATTTGGTCCCTGTACAATTTTTGTGTAGGTCTCACCCTTGTAGTTTTTACTGGGGAGAGAAGCCCATGCTTTGATAGCAGCAGCAGAAATTTGCTCAAATGCTGTTATGGAGTAATTAATCTGTACCGAAGCGTCTGCATAAGAACCTATACCTATTAGTAGGTCATAGGTGATGGAAGTATTAGCTGCACTTTGACTATTTTGTTGGGCTTGAATTCTACAGAGCTCAGTAAATTCAGAAAACCACAACAAATTTTGTCCAGGTTCTAAGCACACTTTTGCAATGATTTTCCAGTCACTAGGGGATAAGGTTTCATAAGCCAAATTGTGTATTAACATCTTAACATAATCTGATGTAGCCCCAAAGACAGTGCAAGATTTTTTCAGATTTTTAAGGATATCCATATTAAAAGGAGCATAACTTCTACTCTCTTGACCTGCAGAATTATGCTGTTGAATCACAGGAAAAATTTGAAGTTTGAAATCATTATCTACTTCTTTTCCATTTTCAATTGCTTCAATAAGCCCTCTTTCTAATCTAGTTCCAGGAGTGGGCAGTTGTTGGGAGGGGGGGCTCTGTATGGGAGGAGGGGAGGGCGCTGATGATGTCACCGCCCCTCCCACTACTCCTCCTCCCTCCGTCCCTGAAGGTGGAGTGGATGTGGGCTGATCAGTAATCTGCTCTCTAGGTGGGGTTGAAATTTCTTCCTGACAATCAGAGTCTACACACTCAGATTCCTCATTCAAATCCCCTTGCCCTCTGGCAATGTCCTGAGTTTGCCTATCTTCTATCTTTTGTTCCTCAGGCTTCCTTCTCTGTGCCTTTTTAGAACTCTTCCTTCTTCTAAACTCTTCTCAATAGCTTAAGTCTAATAGAATCAAGTTGTATAGATAAAATACCTCTGGGAAAATTTGACAATTCCCATTTTTTGAGTAAAATTCTTTCATTTCAAGTCCCATTAGCTTCCATTTATCTATACGTAGTTTTTCTTCATTTAAGAACCAAGGGGACATGCGAATCAATGAGTGTAAGAGATTATTCATTTGTAGGATGGGAACAAGTAAACTTTTCTCATCAATTATCTTAATTATATCCTCTATAGCATTGCTAGATGAGGCAGGGGCTGGGGTTGGAGCAGGGTCAGCTGAGGCCCAGGATTTACCTAACATCTGCCCCATCTCAGTTACTAGAGATTGCTAATTTAGTCCTTAACAAGGTAAGTTCCTTATTTCTATTAGAATACTCACCTAATCTCCTGGTCACAGGAGGACTTTGGTGGAAGTAGGGTGCCAGCCACATGTTGGACGCCAAATGCTGGAACTCTATCTTTCCAGAAATCAGCAGGAGTCAGGATCACTAAACGTCTTTATTCTAGATCTTTACCATCGCCTCCAACGCCAGGTCACTAGTGCAAGTGAGCGTGAGTTCCACCACCCAAGTTTCTCTTACTCCTCCCACACAAGTCACTTCCCTCTCTTTGTCTCACCAATCAAGTCAGCACAGAACAGCTGGGGAGGGTCAACCTTAAACAAGTTAATAGGGAACCGTCCAATTGGCAATTAGTCTCACATGCTTCATCATCCAAGTGCATTGCTCAGTTCTAGCCCTTTACAGAGGGGAAGAGGCAGAAACACAAACAGAATTGCCTGTGAAGCAGCCTAAGCCTATGACAAGATTAGAAAAAGCATTGGTTAAAGCTAAGAGAGAAGGACAGGATATAAGTGATTTTATACATGTATATCCTGTGATTGAAAAGATTGATTCTGTAGGTCAAAAAAGGAGAAGATATGCACCTTTAGATTTGAATAAAATTAAGGATTTGAAAAAAGGTTGTACCCTTTATGGGGCTACATCAGCTTATGTTAAAATGTTACTAGATGGTTTGTCTTATGAAGTCCTAACCCCAAATGATTGGAAATCCATAGCAAGGACATGCCTGGAACCTGGAGAAAATTTATTATGGCTTGCGGAATTTCATGAATTATGTAAAATTCAAGTCAGATGCAATTTGGAAATAGGAGTTAACACACAATTCACTTTTGAGCACTTAGCTGGTGAAGGTCAGTATGGAGAGAATTCGGAACAGATTAATTATACCATGACAATATATGAACAAATTGCTAAGGCTGCAATAAAAGCTTGGGGTGTCCTTCCTGGACAGAAAGATCGTGGAGAGGCTTTCACTAAAATACAGCAAGGTCCCAATGAACCTTTTGCAGATTTTGTGGGACGTTTGCAAACTGCTTTCAAAAGAACTATTGGAGAAAATGCAGCTACAGAAATAATGACCAGACATCTGGCTAAGGAAAATGCCAATGAGATTTGCAAAAGAATTATATGGGGATTAGACAAAGATGCTCCTTTAGAGGAGATCATAAGACGCTGTGCTACAGTGGGAACAAATGCTTTTTACACCCGGACAATGATGAATGTGGAAAGACAGGGTCCCTCCTGGCAAGGGACTTCTAGAGAAACTCGGCAATGTTTTCAATGTGGAAAAATTGGGCATCTAAGAACTCAGTGTAGATATGGAGATACAGTGAGAAGACAGGGTGAGAGAAGACCTAAAACCCCATGTCCAAAATGCAATAGAGGACTCCATTGGGCATCAGAGTGTACAATAATTCAGGGAAATGGGATGAGGGGCCCAGGTCCAGGGCCCCAGGCAAAAAAGACTTGGGGCATGATGACAGCTGATGTTACACCCAAAGAGCCTTTAGAAGGTCAGGACTCTGATGTGATCACCCAGCAGAAAAGCAATCACATGGCAGAAAGGGATTACCTGATAAGTGAGTCAAAAGGCAATCAGACTGCAAAAATGGATTACACTTGGGGAGAATACAGGCCTTTTAAACCAACAGGGCTGTGTCCAGTGCAAACAATTCCAATGTAATTGCCAGATGATGAGAAGAGATTTAGAAAGTGGTAAATAGAAGGTAATTAGATAGGTTAACTGCCTGGGAGAGAGGGTTTGCTTGTATTTCTTCATCAGGAGAAGGAATTAGATGGGTGCCAATGAGTCATATTCGCCTTGTCCATCAGAGAGAGACAGAAAAAGAGAAAGACCTCAAAATAAAGGAGAAGATCTAAGAAACATCTTACACCGAAAGAGCATGGCTAATAATAGGACTGTTAAAGAACTTTAAAACCAGCAGGAATCATTGGACTTCCTAACACAAGATGAGACTAATGGACAATGGGCTTATGGACATTTATAAATTCTCAATTTATGATTATTTGATCATGTTATTTGTTATATACTTCGCATGTATTATGTTACTATGTTACTATGTGCTTATGTAATTTATGTAATTATGTGTAATACCTCCCATATTGATGGATTTATGTTTCAAGGTCATGACTATCCTATGTTCTAAATCAAAAGAAAGGGGGAGATGTTCGGATTACTAGGTGAGAACTCAGGTTGTCTTGACAGTTCTCTGGCTCAGACCTATAAAGGGAGTTTACACCTTAGGAATCCTAGAAGGACCAAGCTCATTGGTTGAAGTGGTTCTTCCCAGAAGCCCTTGCATTATCCCACGCACATTCTCTGGGAGGATAAAAGAGGCAACATTGGGCCTGGACAAGCAGTCTGCCTGGGGAAGGACAAGGGCTGGAGGACAGCACTCCAGGAAGAGGAGAAGTCTCTGCATTACATCAGGCCTGAAGGGGCTCTCTGCAGGAAGGGAAGTCACTTCTCTGGACAAGAGTTAACAGCAACTGCCTGGAGACAACGGTTCACTACAGGAAGAAGAATCTGTCTGAGAGATTTGAGTAGACACAGCAGAGACTTCCCAGAGAGCGATCTGGCAGCTTCTGGAGACGAAGGCTCTCTACAAACAATGATACTGTATGAGGATGTATTCTGATGGAAGTGGATATCTTCAACATAGAGAAGAGCTAATCCAATTCCAATTGATCAATGATGGACAGAATCAGCTACATCCAGAAAAGGAACACTGGGAAATGAGTATAAACTGTGACCACTGTTTTCTTTTGTTTTCTTTTGTTTTTCTTCCTAGATTATTTTTAGCTTCCGAATATAATCCTCCCTTTGCAACGACAACAACAACAACAAAATTCAGTTCTGCACATATATATTGTACCTAGGATATACTATAAGATATTTACTATGTATGGGAATGCTTGCCATCTAGGGGAGGGGGTGGAGGGAAGGAGGGGAAAAAATTTGGAACAGAAGGGAGTACCAGGGATAATGTTGTAAAAAATAAAATTACCTATGAATATGTATTGTCAAAGAAAATGTTATATTTATTAAAATTAATTTAAAAAATTATATGTAGCTGAAAAAAAGTAATTATGCTGTACAAATGTGTTATAAGAACAAGAAGTGTCATAGAGGAATGAAGTGGGGGAGGTGGGCTGGTAGTTTTGAAATCCTATTCATATAAGGAATGAGTTGAAGAGAGAACTATATATACATATACCTAGAAAAGTACAGCATCCTCTAAAATGTATAAAGAAATAATAGGGAATAGGATAAAATGTGATATAGAAAGGTATGTAGGTTAATGGGAAGGGGATAAAGAAGGGAATGGAAAGAGTGTGTGAAGAAGATAGAGGGCATTTTTTATGTAGGTTCGGTAATAAGAACCAGGCAAGATAATGTGGAGAAATAAAGTAGAAGAGTTATCAAGGATAGGAAAATAAAATAAGGAATATGTGTGTGCATATATGTATATGTATGCACATATATGTGTATATTTATTCAGTTACATATATGTATATATATATATATATATATATATATATATATATATATATATATATATATATATATATATATATATATATATACATGTGTGTAAACAAACAAATATGCTTAATTAAAGCCTGCCTGCTTGGGGAAGGGAGAAAAAAGAAATGGGAGAAAGAATAAACTAAAATTGCACAGCAGAGATTTTTAAAAATAACCTACAAGTCAGCAAAGAAAATATGGGCAGATATATATATATACACATATAAACAGAGTGTGGTAGGTGATCTATCTATTGAAAATAAACTGGTAACAGAAAACTGAACATAAAATAAAATGTGACAAAGCAAAGTTTTAGGCTTAATATAAATGATTTGTCTATCTAGATTTCAGCCCATGACAAGAAGCAAGCCCTCTGAGCACTGGTTTATGCAATAAGAAGGATTAGGAATATCTATCTTCCCTTTTTATTATAGAAGAAATCTAGGAAAGTATTATTTAAATAATTCTACAAATAATGACAAATGCAATTGTCTTTGTAATGAGAATAATAACCTTCTAAATATTAGGTTACATAGAAAATGATATACTTTGTACATAAAATACAGAAACTATGTTGACAATTTTTAAGTTATTAAAGACAACACAAAATGTTCTCTTAAACAAAAGTACATAATAGTGATAAGCTATGCACCATCTTTTTAAGACTGAAATATATTATAATTCGTAGTTACAAAGAAGTGAAATATTTTTGTACTCCTTGTTGCAAATTAACTTCTTTGGAGAATAATAAAACTGCTTTTGAATTTTTCTCCTGGCTTTGATTAGTGATATGTCTTTGACATCAAGTGAACATTTTTAAATAACAAGTTGATGTTTGTTTGTTTGTTTTTTTTCCTGTATATTTAAATAATGATCAAAGGTTTGTTTCACTGGTTATAAGCCAGTGAACCTTATATTATAGCTCTGCTTCAAAGAAGAATATATGTGTAAATCAAGTCCTGTATTATACATCATATTACTCATTCTAGAAATATTAGGTCACTGAATCAAGAAAATTATTCTTTTTCTTTTAAATTTGAGTAGATTTTAAAAAGGGAATTTTTTTTACTACCTCAATAATTTGTTTTATTGGGTTTGGTAAATTGTTGTATAGCTTCAAATGACTTAGAAGTTTTATTAGGAATAAATTATATAAATATTCAACCTTTAGATGACATATTTTTTTTCAATTTTGCATATTATCACATGATTCTTTTCATTTAAATTGTTCACATTTTTTTCTAAATAAAATCCATAATTGCATATATTGAGGTGTCCTGGTGAGGGCAGCAAAACCTTCATTTTTAATAAGAAGCCTTCATCTATAAAGACTGCAGACATCTAAAAAGATCTAGAAAAAAAAAAAAAAAAAAAAAACTAGCTTCCTAGCTTGGAATTGTTCATTCAAATCAAAGCAGCTGTATTTTGTTTATATGGACAATCAATAACTTAACTTTTCTAATCATAACTAGCCATAAATTTGCCTTAATTTTTTTTTCCAAAAAAATCTTCAGGAAATTTTTACTTAGAATTTAGGGCCAGTTTGTTGAATTTTGCCTTCAATTTTCAAATAAACAAAAACAAAATCAAAGCACTGTAATGAAAAAGTAATGTATAGCACTATTGTGAAGAACAAAGAAACTACTGAAATATCATATACTTAAGAGATGGAAAGGCTATGTGATACTGATGCCAATATTTTACTTGCTGATGATTATGTTTAAGCAAGTTTTAAATATATTGCTAGAATATATTTGAATATACAAAGATCTACCATGATATTCAAAGGATTTTTTGGCCCCCCAAAATGTACAAGAATAGATATGCCCTAAGGTTTTTTTCAAGCATAAGAAGATTTGTACTGTATCATTTAAGAAATCTAAATGTGTGAAAATTTGTAATATACTAATTTGCTGTAGTGATTCTAATTCTTACTATCTAAGTCAATTTTGTTAAGAGATGTAAGGCCCATTATGAGTTGGAATCATAGTTCTTATATTTGGTATCTTTTAAACCTAGATAAGTTATGTAATCTATTTAGATTTAGTTTTTATATCTATAAAATAAATATATCTCTGAGATCCCTGCTGGATTTTAATCTGTTCCTGAGAATGTAAATGGGATACTTAAAAAAGAGTAGAAAAACCCACCAGCAAACAAAATTAACAAAGTGGATGATAGATAAACAGAAAACATTTTCCTATTGAAATGAAACAAATAACTTTTGATGGAAGTCAGGAATCAGGAAAGGCCTCTAAACATCAATTACATTGCCTGATGAAGGCAGGACAAAGAAGAGAGTTGTTGTGTGAGTTCCCATCAGCAAGAGATCAGTTTGAGAACGAAAGGAATTTTTCATTTATGATAAAGTGGTAGAGTATAAGGCAAAAAAGAAGAAGAAAATGGGTACCTATATTTTAAAAAGGTTGGATGAACAATATTTTCAGTTTTTCCTTAGATTGGCTCGAAAAATTCTGACTTAAAAGTAATTTCTATGAACCAACATTTGTAACAGTGTTAACACTATCGGTTCAGATGATGATCCTTTTGTACTCTAGATAGTGCAATGTTTAGAAACTTAGAAACCTTGTGTAGTTTTTTTCAACATAATTAAATACTATTCCAGGGCAGCTAAATGGCGCAGTGGATAGAGCACCAGCCTTGAATTCAGGAGGACCTTAAATTGAGACACTTAACACTTCCTAGCTGTGTGACCCTGGGCAAGTCATTTAACCCCAGCCTCACCAAAAACAAACAAATAAATAAATAAATGATAAAATAAAATAATAAATACTATTCCACAAGTAAAGTAATAAAATATATCCCAAGTGACTAGAGCACCATTTGGGTACTTATCTCCTTCCTAGAGAATATCATTGGTATTCATAAAAAAAGACATTCCATTGTGTCTAAAAGAAAATGAAAAAAAAAAAAAAAAAAAGATCTGGTTAGTTCAAATAATAAGGGTATTGACCTTAGGAGATATGAATATACCTGTGGGTTTAATTCCATAATGAATAAACCTTGAAAAGTTTAGAATTAAATGAACATTGTTGAAATTTTATGTAGCATAACATTTGATTTTTTTTTTCTTTTGAATGGGCCAAAGTAGTGGTAAATTATGATTCAGATTTGAAGAAATAAAAAGAAAGATTTATTTATTTTTGAAGTTAAATGTTCCACTATGACAACATAATTTTATACTTTCAACTGTAACCATGTCAGTACCTACAATTCAATAACATTTATTGAGCACCTGCTATGATTGCTGGTAATAAATAGCTACCCACAGTTAATCATACTTAGTGTTTTAAGCTGCTTAAAAACCAATTAAAAGTCTTAAAAATAATATTATACTTCTTTACTTGAGTATTCATTGCATAAGAGGTTGAAGGATAGAGTGAAACAAGGTTGCCCACTATCACCATTACTATTCAATATAGTATTAGAAACTTTAGTTTCGGCAATGAGAGCCAAGAAAGAGATTCAAGGAATTAGAGTAGGAAATGAGGAAATCACTCTTTGCAGATGACATGATGGTATACTTAGAGAACCCCAAAGACTCTGCTAAAAAGCTATTAGAAATAATTCAGAATTTTAGCAAAGTTGCAGGATACAAAATAAATCCACATTAATCCTCAGCATTTTTATACATTAACAACACAATCCAACAGCAAGAGATACAAAGAGAAATTCCATTCAAAATAACAGTCGATAGTATAAAATATTTGGGAATATATCTACCAAAGGAAAGTCAGGAATTATATGAGCAAAATTACAAAACACTTGCCACAAAAATAAATTCAGACTTAAATAATTGGAAAGACATTCAGTGCTCTTGGATAGGCTGAGCAAATATAATTAAGATGACAATACTCCCTAAACTAATCTATTTATTTGGTGCTATACCAATCAGACTCCCAAGAAACTATTTTAATGACCTAGAAAAAATAACAACAGAATTCATATGGAACAACAAAAGGTCGAGAATTTCAAGGGAAGTAATGAAAAAAAAGATTAAATGAAGGTGGTCTAGCCTTTTGGGCATAGTTCAAAATCATTCTCCAGAATGGTTGGATCAGTTACCAACTCCACCAACAATATACTCATGTCCCAGTTTTCTCCATCCCCTTGAACATATATCATTATCTTTTCTTTTACAGCACATATTTTAAATAAAATGATATTGATATATTTTGTCATAAAATCATGTTATTTAATATGTCTTAACCTTTTCCACTTCCACTTATAATTAAGAATGTAAAACGTGTAAGGAATGGTGAGGAGAAGAGAAAAAACACAAGAAAAACTAAATAATCCACCAAAAATATGACAGTGTAAGCAAGATTCAACACCTAACCATATCCAACCTCCCCTAGAAGCAAGGAAAGTGCATTTGTGTGTCTCTTCTGTGAGGATAACTTTTACCATATGGCTTTAACAGAATTCTCTTTTTATGTATTAATTGTTATTATTTTCCTTTATATAATTGTAGTCCTTAAATATATTGTTTTCTTAATCTGCTTGTTTGGCATTGCTTAACATTTATCATGCCACATTTATTTTTTCTTCTTTGTATTCATAGTGAGGTAAAAGTCCATAACATTCAATTACAATGTGTTTATTATTCTTCAATCTATAGGCAACAACATAGTTTCCAGGCTTTTTCTTTTATTAAAAATTATTGCTATAACCATTTTATTGTTTATGAAATTTTTAGCATTGAATTTATTGGTATGTCAGCACTATTTTTAAAGAGCTTATCTTTTCCTTATAAACTCATAGAACCTTGTTATGAAAACATTAAATTGACAATCATATTATCGATGAGTAGAATGAAGAGGAAGTTATGTTGAAGGGATTGAAATACATTTTATTTTCAGAAATCAACTCAACAGATATTTATTAAATATTTCTTTGAGTGAAGGCACTGTATGTTACAGAATTCAAAAAATTATGAGCTATATGTGTGTGTGTTCTGAAAGAAATTTCACAAGACAGTATATGATTGACTGTCAAATCTGTATTGCAAAAGTACAGAGAAGGAAGAGACCAATACAGATTTTGATGGTCAACAACAACTTTACAAAAACATCATAATTTGACTTTTATCTTGACATAGGACAAAATTGCAATAGAAATAAAGTTAAAATTGCATTTCAAAAAAATCAGATTTCATAAACAAAAGTAAAAAGATGATACATTAATAGTATTGGGGTAATCAAGAATTAATTAAGATAATTTATTCAATTAGTTTGTTTAGAGTCTAGTTAAAATATGGGAATAGTAGGAGATTATATGACTAGATGTTTAGGGATGGGGTCACTTTGTGAGGCCTTGAGTGTCAAACTCATGAGTCTAAATTTCCACTATAGGTAACAGGAAATCCATCCATGGTTTTTCTTCAGGTTGCTGCTGATCAATAAAATATTTTGTGAAGAATAGTTTCCTGGATATATCCCATAGAGTGGAAGATAAGAATAAGAATGGGTAAAGGCAGAAATTCTATAAGATAGTCATTTTGGTTGAAGTATGAGAAAAAAAAAAAAAAAAGCTTGTAAAATATTTTATTTTTGTCATTTTTAATGTAGTTCCAACACATTTTACTGAACATCTCATTGCCTTGAATTACAACAGGATGTGATTCTTCTTTCTTTTTTTTATTATTTTAATAGTTTTTATTTACCAGATATGTGCATGGGTAATTTTAAATTGGCAATTGCCAGACCTTTTGTTCCAATATTTCCCCTCCTTACCCCCCCCCCAGATGGCAGATTGACCAATACATGTTAAATATGTTAGAGTATAAATTAAATACAACATATGTATACATGTCCAAACACTTGTTTTGCTGTACAAAAAGAATCGGACTTTGAAATAGTGTACAATTAGCCTGTGAAGGAAATCCAAAATGCAGGCGGACTAAATTAGAGGGATTGGGAATTCTATGTAGTGGTTCATAATCATCTCCTAGAGTTCTTTTGCTGGGTGCAACTGGTTCAGTTCACTAGTGATTCTTCTTTCTAAAATATTTTAGAAATAAATTCATTAAAACAAAAATTAGATGGGAAGAAAAATGACCATAAACATACAGTAGATAGAAAAATGAAATCTATGGTGAAAATATATTACACAGACTTTATTTCTTGAGCTTTACCAGATAGTAAGGAAGGGGTCTATATTTAGATGTTGGTTTAGTGTTATTATGTAATGTATTTAGTATTATTAGGATTTAAATGCTCCTTCAAGTTATTCAAATAATAAGCTCTACTTATTTTTCTTTCTTTTTTTTTTCCCCCCTGAAGCTGGGGTTAAGTGACTTGCCCAAGGTCACACAGCTAGGAAGTATTAAGTGTCTGAGACCAGATTTGAACTTGGATCCTCCTGAATTCAGTGCTGGTTCTCTATCCACTGCACCACCTAGATGCCCGAGCTCTACTTATTTTTACTCAAGTTTCTTTTTGGTTTTATAAATCCTGAACTATAAAACAATTTAAAAGAGATTTCATATTTATATTCAGTATTCAGCACTTGAATATTATAATCTACATATGCACATATGTGCACATATATATATATATATATATATATATATATACATGTATATGTGTGTTTGTGTATAGATAGCTGTTCTCATTCTTCCTTTCTTATTTTCTTGACCATTCTTCCATTGCTTTATCAAACTGAGGACACATGTTCTTACCCATAGATAATGAAACAAAAATTACATTAAATCAAAGTGTTTTAAAATTAGATGGAAAAGAGGCTGTGAATAACAATATTTCATCACTAATACTCATTAATCAAATGACTTTATGAAAGTCACTTAACCTCTTTGTACATCAGTTTACATCATTATAAATGAGGAAAATAGAACTAATAGAGAGCTGTAGAGGACATTGATGTGGGTGATTTCCCTCTCAAGTTTCTCAGATATTTCATAACATTTTTGCACCAATTTAGGAAATGAAAATATTGCATATTTACTAAATTCTTATTTGTATGGAAGATTTAATTACATACATGTAATAATTATAAAAGGCTCTCTCTATACTATAGAACATCTTATGTATATTACATACAATTTAAGGTAGAAAATTAATTTTACTTAATTTATAGTAGATGTATTAATGTGGTAATGCACCAACTTGTTCTACTGGCTCAAATACTCTCTGAATGATTTGTATTTAAAAAAAAAAAAAAAAAAAAAAAAAAACTAAGGCCGATGTTGAGTGTGAATTATGGCAATGATGTGATTCTGCCTTCAAAATTTTAAAGAAAAAAGCTGTCTTGAGTGTATAATCATACTTATTTTGAAATTTTATTGAAATTACTTCAATATTTTGAGTCAACATTTAAATATAAATGTTAAAATTACAGAACTTTCATCTATATTAAATAAACCAAACTTCTCTTAGAATGTTGTCTTTACTCAGTGATAGTTTTTATTTAATTTTAAAACTACATGATTATAAAAATAATCAAATTATGTGTTCTCAGGATCTGTTTGAAACAAAAGATTCTTACAAGATAAAATGCATTTTGTTAGTTGTAGAAATAATATCAAACATTTATATAATGCTTTATAATTTGAAATTCTTTTTTCCTTATGGTAACCAATTAACATAATTATCCCAAATATTCATATTCTTATTTCATAAATAAATCTCAGAGAATGTAAATAAGGTGTCCAAGATCACATGACCAGACAAACTCAAGTTTGTTGATGTTAAGCTCCAATTTTTTACTTCTATGCACATTATCTCACTATTCTCAAATGCTTCCAACATTTGACACTGTCTTAAAATTTAAAATCTTTATGAAATAATTTTATATGAATTATGTAAAAAGATATGATAAAACAATATAAAATGACTTATTCATGCTCATTTTGCTTTATGTGATGCTATAAAAAGTAAAACTTTCACTTATTAAATAAGAATCTGAATATAGCCATAAAAACTCATAAATATATTTTTCCTGAGAGCTCTTTGATTGTATTCACTATGATTTGATCATTGATCATTATAAAACATATCACTTGTGTATGGTTGGTGAAAAGAAAAAAAATCTATAAGTACAAATTTTCAAATAGGAATAAATGAAAATGATCTTTAAAAGTAAAACAAAAAGCCAATACAATTAAATTAAAGTCAATTAAACTGAAAGAAACAAATGATCTGTTTGTTCTTCAAAATACTTGATATAATGCAAATATAGCCAGGTAAATTGTAAAGTAGCTAAATGGTTTATTTCTTTGCATTTTTAATAGCAAGAATAAAAATAATTTTATTTATATAGTGCTGATTAATTGTTATTATATTATTCTAATGTAACATTTTTATTTGAATGTAAATTATTTTCTATACAATTTGGAAACTTTGAAAAAGTAAGAGCACATCACTCATAAATCAGTTTAGATAAGTATTCAACCTAATAAACATATTGCAAGAATCACTGTCAGTATGATGTTAGACAATGATGTGCTTGGGTGCATGAGCAGCCATTCTTTAGGGAGTCTGAGAATGATAAGTGGATGGGTCATAGAGTTTGAATGATGGGAAAAGATGGTCCCATTGGGTGGAATACTTGTGGTCCAAAACCTGTTTTTGATGGAGTTATAATGCCAGAAGAAAGTAGATAATTAATCACTGCTGAAGGAAGCTGTTAAAAAAAAAAAAGTGTCAGCCCCTGAAAGAAGTATTCCAAAAATACCTGGTCAGGTGCCAGCTTAATCCCAGGGTGTTTCATTTTTCCCCTTTTCTGTTTCATTGGATTGCTGGATCTTCTCCATTTTACATTGATTGTCCTCATTTAATATTTTATTTTTCCCTAGTTACAAGTAAAACATTATTTATATTTCTTTAAAAAAAAAAAAAACAAAAACTTTGAGTTCTCCTCTTCCCAAACTTCACTGAGAAAGCATAAAGTTATACATTTCCATTTAAATCATATTGTGAAAAAAACAAAACAAAACAGATTTTCCCCCTATAAAAATACCTCAAGAAAAATAAAGTTTAAAAAAAGTATACTTCAAACTGTATTAAGACACAGAGACTTTTCTCTTTCTTTCTCTAGGTATGAACAGCATTTTTCATCATAAATCTTACAATGTAGTCTTGTTGAGAAGTGCAAAGTCATTCACTGCTGATCTTTCCACAACATTGTTATTACTTTGTATGCAGTACATTTCATTTTGCATGAGCTCATGGAGGATTTTCCAGATTTTTCTGAAAGCATCCTTTTCGTCATTTCTTATAAAAGAATAGCATTCTGAGAGTGAAGCCTAGATGGCAGAGAAGGTAAACGCAACTGTCTAAGCTCCTCTCATATCCTCACAACCAATTATTAAATTCAGCCTCAAAAAAGAGCACTTGACTAGTAAAATTCACAAAGATTAGAAGTACAACAACTTACCAGCCAAACATAATCTGTAAGATTGCTAGAACAGATTTGTCCTGAGCTTCCAGAGCAGACCAGCACAAGCAAGGAGATAGGAGAGTCTAGCATCTGAAGTGGACCAGGGGCAATAGTGGCCTCTTTGGCTAAAAAATTTATAGAGAGGATTCTGTCATAGGCTGACTGCTCTGCCTTTATTACAAAGCAATGGACCAGCAGAGAAATTAAAGCCAAAGGTAGAGGATACTCCAAAAATGCCAGAACCTAACAAGATCTGGCTATACCCACCCAAAGCCAGAAGTGACTCAACATAGACCACAGCACAGCTGTGCAGCCCCATTCTGCAGCACAAGCCGGGGCAGTCACAAATCTGCAAGGCAGAGGGAAATAGCCCAGGGCAGCCTCTAATCTGCACTGTGTGGCACTTGGCCTGGGGCCTACCAGATCTGTACTTGCCTGGACAGAGACACTTCCTTTGCTGTGAAGGACTATTTTCTGGGCAACTACTAATACCCATAGCTGGCTTTGGTTTGGGTTAGTGACACTTTAACTGCTCAGCCTTTATCTCCAAGGCAGTTGCTAATCTCCATAGCAGGGTTCTTCACAAGGCACTTCCACAGCTTACCCCAAGCCTAGTCACTTTCAGTGGGGAACTTTTACCCAGAGCACTCCCTTACCTTGCAGCTCTTTGCAGCCTGTTGGCAGAACAGCTACCGTCCATACACCTATACCCATTCTAGCAGAGGTAGCTAGTAACCTCCTTGCCCTAAAGGCAGACCCTACAAGATTTAAAACAAATGAATTTTAAAAAAATCAAAAGGACAATTGATAGCTTCTATACAGAAAGAGAGCAGGTTTTCAACCATGAAGACAGTCTCCATAAAATTGTTGCTCCCTAACACAAAAAGCACTTCTAGTACAGACTATTAAAAATCTTAAAAGAGAGCTAGAAAAAAAAATGGGGAAAGGAAAGAGAAGCTATGCAAGAGAATAACAAGTTCCTGAAATGTGAATTGGAAAAGATAAAAATCCCCCAGGAAGTGTAGGGAAACAGAATTTGTGAATTGGAAAAGGAAAAGAACTCCCAGGAAAGTAGGATTTGTGAATTGGAAAAAAGAAAATAATTCACCAAAAAAAAAAAAAAAAAAAAAAAGTGAAGTGGAAAAAAGAAAATCCATAGAGCAAAACAACTCATTTAAAAACTCAATTGGACATATACAAAAAGAAGTTTTAAAAAAAAAGCTAATGAAGAAAATAACTCATTAAAAATCAGAACTGAACCAATAGAAATGAATGATTCATTGAGACATCAAAGTCAAGCAAAATCAAAAAAATGAAAAATTAGGGAAAAACATGTTAAATATCTACTTAGAAAAACAACAGACATGGAAAATAGATCTAGGAGAGATAATCTGAGGATTATTGGACTTCCTGAAATTTATGATGAAAAAAGAGCCAAGATTCTATTTTACAAGAAATCATCAAAGAGAACTACCCAGATAGAAAAGAAGATAAAATAGGCATTGAAAGAATTCATTGAACATCTTCTGAAAAAGACTCTTAAAAACCCCCCAAAACAAAAAATAAACAAACAAAAAAACAAAGAATATTGTGGCCAAATTTCAGAACTATCAGATTAAGGAAAAAATATTACAAGCAGCCAGGAAGAGGCAATTCAAATACTGAAGTGCCACATTAAGGTTCACTCAAGATAGAGCTGCCTCTACATTAAAGGACTGAAGGGTCCGGAATCTGATATTCCAAAAGGCAAAATAACTTGGAATGCAACCAAGAATAAACTACCCAGCTAAGCTGAGCATTTTCTTCCATGGCAGAAGATGGACATTTAATGAAACAGATGAACTCCATTTGCATCTAAGGAAAAAAACACATCTAAACAATAACAACAACAACAACAAATTGATCTCCAAACATAGGACTCAAGAGAAGCAGAAAAATGAGGTTAGTTTCAAAGGACAAAACAGTCAATAACTTTAATAATCTAGTGTTTCACAAACCCATGCACCCCAGGTTTTAGAATAAGAACTCACTCTTTGACAAAAATTGCTGAGAAAATTGGAAATTAGTATGGCAGAAACTAGGCATTGACCCACCCTTAACACCATACACTGATCTAGGCATAAAGACTGAGATTACAAACAAATTAGAAGAACATAAAATAGTTTACCTCTCAGACCTGTGGAAGAGGAAGGAATTTATGACCAAAGAAGAATTAGAGATCATTATTGGTCACAAAATAGAAAATTTTAATTATATGAAATTGAAAAGTTTTGTAGAAATAAAACTAATGCAGACAAGATTAGAAGGGATGCAATAAACTGGGAAAACATTTTTACAGTCAGAAGTTCTGATGAAGGCCTCATTTCCAAAATATATAGAGAATTGACTCTGATTTATTATAAATCAAGCCATTCTCCTATTGATAAATGGTCAAAGCATAAGAAAAGACAATTCTCAGACAAAGAAATTGAAACTATTTCTAACCATATGAAAAGATGCCTCAAGTCATTATTAATCAGAGAAATGCAAAGTAAGACAACTCTGAGATACCACTACACACCTGTCAAGATTGATTAGAATGATAGGGTAGATTTAGATATAGAATAGATCTTTTCTCTATTTTGCTCATTTTTAAAGGTTGATGTCTGCTTTCAGTGCAATGAGGATCTTGTACCAAGCTTCCTCTGTAGAATACAGCACCTTTTTTCTATCCTGGGACATTCCTGCTGACTTCCTTCCTGTGCTGTGTGGCCATTGCCAAGTCCCACCTTGTTCTGGGTTTAAGTAGTTCACTATTTGCCTTTTGTATTTGTGTTGGATATCTCACATCTCATTTCCTGATCCACTGGCTTCTGAACCAGGAGAATAGTCAACCTACGCTTAGTAGCTAGAATAGACAAACAGAGAACAATTTCATTTTTAGTAAGAGATGGTAACATTTCACTAGTAGATGTAATCTTCCCAAGAACATCAACTAGCCAAGTTCCATCAGATTGAAAACTTTTTCACTCAAAATTCTGGGTGCAATATTCTTTGTTCACACCAGAATTAGGTATGTTTTTCTTAAAGGGTACTTCTGCATCACAGACTTGACTAAGTAAGCCACATTTTAGATTCAAAAATCAGGTATGACAAACTTTTTTATTATCATTATCTTTATTTTTTAATTATTTATTTCTTCATTTGTTTAGCTTACTGCTAGTTTGGTACTTAAGTCATCATATAAACCATGCCAACACTAGACTACCAGTGGAACACTGTAAACAACCTTACACAAATTTTAAATTATTTTTTATTCTTTTCTTGGGTAATTCAGATTAAATATCTTTTAACAAAAAAAAAAAAAAACACATAATAATTTGTGCTTATACATGTACTTTTTTACATATTTCCTTATTAATCATGTTGGGAGGAAAAAAATCAAAACATCTATCATCTATCTATCTATCTATCTATCTATCTATCTATCTATCTATCTATCTGCTGTTACTTTGACCCATACCTTCTATCCTATTCTTTAATCCGCAACAATTCAAACATTTAGTTTAAGTCTAGTCTCAAGCTCTATCAAGCTTTTTCGTGTCATGAGAAATTTAATAGTCTCAAGTTTGGTACACAGTGCTTCACTTATAGCAGGTTGTTTAAATGCTAATTAATCCACCTGCAAGAAATGGGGGGGAAAAACTGTGGCAATGTTTCCAACACACATATTATAGAAAGAACTAAAGTGACACAAACTTTTCTCTGTCTCATATATGCCTTAGAAAAAATATCTAACCTGAAAACTCTTATGCATGGTTGGTATATGAAATGATCCAACCATTCTGAAGAGCAATTTGGAACAATTTTCAAAGGGCTATCAAACTGTGCATATCTTTTCATCCAACAGTGCCAGTACTGAATTTGTATCCCAAAGAAATCATAAAAAGGGAAAAAACCTACATGTGCAAAAATATTTGAGCAACTTTCTTTGTGGTGGCAAAGAATTGGAAAATAACTAGACTCCTATCGATTGGGAAATGGCTGAATAAGTTACAGTCTATGAAAATAATGGAATATTATTGCTCTCTAAAAATGATGAATAGGCTGATGTTACAAAGTCTTTGAAAGATTTACATGAACTGATTCTGAGGGAAAGAAGCAGAACCAGGAAAATATTGTGCACAAGAACAGCAAGATTTTGCAATGATCAATTATGACACACTTGATTCTTCTCAGCAATTCAGTGATCCAAGGCAATGCCAATAAATTTTGGATGGAAAATATCATCCACATCCAGAGAAAGAATCATTGAGACTGAATGTAAATCAACACATTTGATGGACAGTCAAAGGACTATTGACAAGAAATCAACATCAACTCTATTATTATCAAACAAGCATGAAATCAAATACAGACTCTGAGATAGATTGTGTCTATATTGACTGAATACCAGGTAAGTACAGATAGTTTCATCATCATATAATTGTCTGTGTGATAACATTTTACTGATTGATTCTGCAACATTAATTCATTAAATTGTCCTGACCATATTGTGTTTAAAATCTATGGTAATAAAAAGTTAACAATCATAACAATAAAAGCATATATTCTTGAAATGGAGGAAAACAAACAAAGAAAAAGAACAACTTCAAAATCAAAAGATATATGTTCCACCTTTAATAATACTGACCTTCTCTGATGTCTAGAAATTGTGATGGATTGATTGTCCACATACTTTCTATATCAGATAGCTCCCCCAGAAGTCAATATTATATATTCTAGGTAATTGGAAGACAGCTAACTATCTCATCTTGTATGGGAAATTGCACTTATTTTGATGTCTGAGAACATTAGCACTGGATTTTAATCAACTATAATACATGGTTATTGGAAAAAGAAATTTTTTATCTGTTTATATCACACTCAGTTCTTAGGGAAAAACAAAACAAACAAGCAAGTAAAAAAAAGCCATATAATATTCTTCCTAATACTACCATATTCAAAAGAAATCAAATGAAAATTTAAAACAAGTAATAAATGCTGTTATTTTAAAACAATGAATTTCTTTTACAGGCAGATTAGATATGATTAGATCATAAGGTCATATATTTAAAAGGAAAGAAACTCAGGTGAAAGATATTGACCCAATTATCACAATTTACACTCTCATGAGATAAAGCAGAGATATTATCACTTTCTTACAGTCATTCTGCTAGAGCAAAGCATCTTAAACTGGGGGCCATGACCCCACATGAGATTGATTAACTGAATGTAGGTGTCACAAAATATTGACAGCATTAAGTTTTCTGAATCCACTAACCAAAATTCAAAATTAAATGTATAATGAATCTGAAATGTTCTTAGCAGCATTTGTCTTTGTTGCATCATGAAACTTAACTGCAGCTTTGATGCTGAACACACAACATGCATATTTTGCACTGCACATGCACCAATGATTTCAGAAATAACTTGACTCTAATTCTAGATGTGGGCTGGTAAAAATCAGTTAGGCAAAAATGGGTTACAAGTGGAAGTTTAAGTAGCTCTATGCTAGGATAGTATAAATACCAGCAGAGTCAGTATTCAAACTAACGTTCCTTGACTCCAAATACAACAATTTTCCTAGTTCACACAGTTTTAAATTATAACTTCATAGTAGATTCTGTTCCAGTCTTTTAGCTTTGCTCTGTATATATCACCCTGCTTAAAGTGAGTTTCCTGTAAACAACATATTGTAGGATTTTTTTCTTTTAATCTAATCTGCTATCTACCTCCGCTTTATGGGGGAGTTTACCCCATTCACATTTATGGTTAAAATCACTAATTCTGGATTTCCTGCTATCTTGTTAATCCCAGATTATACTTTTTCTGATTTCCTTCCTCCTTCCCCCTTCCCAAGTATTAAACTTGTGAGCACCACTTGCCTCTTTCTTTAGGATCCCTGCCCCCCCCACTTTTTCTTGCCCCTTTTTCTCACAATTTATGTATTCCCTTCTATTTAGCTACTCTTTGCCTTTTCCCTTTTCCCCTCCCAATTTTCAATGAGGTGGGAGAATTTTCTCCATAAATAGAATATGTCTAATATTTTTTTCTCTTTAAGCCAGTTTTGATGAAAGTAAGATACATATTATGTTCATCCCCCTCCCTTCTTTTCCTCAGATACAATAGGTGTCCTTTAGGGCATCATTTCTCAAACATAGAGAGAACTTAGAGAAATTTACAAAAAATATGAGCCATGCCCCATGCCCCAAATGATAAATGATCAAAAGATATGATCTGTGCTCAAAGACCTATAAATTCATGAATATCCTGACTTAATAAAACCACTATTAGGCATGAACAACAAAAGAGATTAAAAAAAAAAAAAAAGGAAAATGACCTATGTGTACAAAATGTTAATAGCACCTCTCTTCTCAGGACAAAAAATTGGAAATTGAGGGGATGCCTATCAATTACAGCCCAATAAACTATGGTATGTATTTGTGATGGAATATTATTCTTCTATTGGAAATGATGAGCCAGATAATCTCAGGGAAAAAATATCCTAGAAAATCCTCCATGAACTTAAGCAAAGCGAAATGTACTGTATATAAATAATAGCAATTTTCTCAAATCCAAAGAAGGAACTGATTGTGTCTGAATACAAACTGAAACATTCTCTATTTTTCTCTCTCTTTGTTTTCATTTATTTTTTCTTGAGGATTTTTGTTTTCATTTGGGCGAGAGATCTGTTTTCTTTCACTTTTGTGGAAAAGCTAGAAAAGGAGCGAATTAAAACCACCCAGTCAATCACTAAACATGAAATTCTAAAAATAAAAGGAGAGAATAATAAAATTGAAAGTCAAAAAAACTACTGAATTAATAAATAAAACTGAGTTGATTTTATGAAAAAAAACAACAAAATAGATAAACCCTTGGCAAATTTGATTAGAAAAAGGAAAGAGGAAAATCAAATTGTTATTCTTAAAAATGAAAAGTGAGAACTTGACCCTAATGAAGGGGAAATTAAAGCAATAATTAGGAGTTACTTAGCCCTACTTTGTTTCAAAAAATTTGATAACTTAAATGAAATGGATGAATACCTTCCAAAATATAGCTTGCCCAGATTAACAGAAGGAAGATGTAAAAAGTTTAAACAGTGCAATTTTATTTTTTTTAATTAAAATTTTTATTTTTTTTAATTTAAATTTTATTTATTTTTATTTTATAATTATAACTTTTTAAAGTACATATGCGTGGACAATTATTTATTTATTTATTTATTTATTTGTTTGTTTGTTTGTTTGTTTGTTTGTTTGTTTGTTTTTTTATTTATTTTTTTACTTAGGCAATTGGAGTTAAGTGACTTGCCCAGGGTCACACAGCTAGGAAGTGTTAAGTGTCTGAGATCAAATTTGAACTCAGGTCTTCCTGACTTCGAGGCTGGTGCTCTAATCCCTGTGCCACCTAGCTGCCCCCATGAGTAATTTTTTACAACATTATCTCTTGCACTGACTTCTGTTCCAATTTTTCCCTTGTCTCCCTCCATCCCTTTCCCTAGATGGCAGGCAATGTGTTATAGTGTATCCTAGATATAATATATGTGTGCAGAACCGAATTTCTTGTTGCACAGGAAGAATTTGATTCAGAAGGTAAAAATAACCTGGGAAGAAAAAAATGCAAACAGTTTATGCTCATTTCACAGTGTTCCTTCTCTGGTGTAACTGATTCTGTCCTTCATTGATCAATTGGAAGTGAATTAGATCTTCTCTTTGTCAAAGATATCTACTGCTATCAGAATACATCCTCATACAATATTGTTGTTTAAGTGTATAATGATCTCTTGGTTCTGCTCATTTCCTTTAGCATCAGTTCACCTAAATCTCTCCAAGCCTCTCTGTATGCATCCTGCTGGTTATTTCTTACAGAACAATAATATTCCATAACATTCATATACCACAATTTACCCAGCCATTCTCCAATTGATGGGCATTCATTCATTTTCCAGTTAGTTTCTAGCCCAAAAAGAACTGCCACAAACATTTTGGCACGTAGAGGTCCCTTTCCCTTCTTTAGTATTTCTTTGGGATATAAGCTCAATAGTAGCACTACTGGATCAAAGGGTATACACAGGTTGATAACTTTTGGGAATAATTCCAGATTACTCTCCAGAATGGTTGGATTTTTTCACAACTCCACTAATAATGCATCAGTGTCACAGTTTTCCCACATTCCCACCAACATTCATCATTAATTTTTCCTGTCATCTTAGCCAATCTGACAGGTATGTAGTGGTATCTCAGAGCTGTCTTGATTTGCATTTCTCTGATCATTAGTGATTTGGAACATTCTTTCATATGAATGGAAATAGTTTCAATTTCATCATCTGAAAATTGTCTGTTCATATCTTTTGACCATTTATTAATTGGAGAATGATTTGATTACTTATAAATTAGAGTCAATTCTCTGGAAATGAGGCCTTTATCAGAACCTTTAATTGTAAAAATGTTTTCTCAGTTTGTTGCTTCCCTTCTAATCTTGTTTGCATTAGTTTTTAAACAGTCCCATTTTTGAAAAATAAATAGAACAAGCTATTAATCAACTCCCTAAGAAAAAATCTCCCTGGACCAGATGGATTCACATGTGACTTCTGCCAAACATGTAAAGAACAATTAACTCCAGTGCTATAGAAACTATTTGAAAAAAATAGGGATTTAAAGAGTCCTACCAAATTCCTTTTTTGACACAGACATGACACTGATACCTAAACTAGGTAGGTTGAAAACAGAGAAAGAAAATTATAGACCAATCTCTCTAATGAATATTGATGCAAAAATCTTAAATAAAATATTAGCAAAGAGATTACAGAAAACCATCCTTAGGATAATACAAGAAGGTTTTATACCAGGAATGAAGGGCTGGTTCAATAATAGGAAAACTATTAGCATAATTGACTATATCAGTAACCAAATTAACAAAAGTCCTATGATTACCTCAATAGATGCAGAAAAAGCATTTGATAAGATCCAACATCCATTCCTCTTAAAAACCCTTGAGAGTATAAGAATAAATGGACTTTTCCTTAAAATAGTCAATAGCATCTTTTTTAAAACTATCAGGAAGCATCATATGTAATGGGGATACACTGGAACCATTCCCAATAAGATCAGGAATGAAACAAGATTCTCCACTATCACTATTACTATTCAATATTGTATTAGAAATGCTAGCTTCAGCAATAAGACTTGTGAAAGAGATTAAAGGAATTAGAGTAGGTAATTTGCAGATGATATGTTGATATACTTAGAAAACCCCAGAAAGTCTACTATTAGAAATATTCCCCAACTTGAGCAAGTTACAGGATACAAAATAAATCCACATAAACTCTTAGCATTTTTATATATCATCAACAAAATGTAACAGCAATAACTACAAAGAGAAAGTCTATTCAAAATAACTGTCGATAGTATAAAATATTTGGGAATCTATCTGCCAAAGGAAAGTCATGGAGTATATGAGCAAAACTACTAAACTGTTTCTTCACAAATAAAGTCAGATCTAAACAAATGGAAAAAATATTAAGTGCTCTTGGATGGGCCGAGTGAATATAATAAAGATGACAGTATTACCTAATCTATTTATTTATTTAGTGCTAAACCAATCAAACTTCCAAGAAACTATTTTAATGACCTAGAAAAAAATAGCAACAAAATTCATATGGAAGAACAAAAAGTCAAGAATTTCAAGGGAACTAATAAAAAAAAAATCAAATGAAGGCAGCCTAGCTGTATTGTATCTAAAACTTTATTATAAAGCAGTGGTCACCAAAACTATTTGGTATTGGCTAAGAAATAGACTAGTTGATCAGTGGAATCAGTTAGATTAGGACAAAATAGTCAATAATTATAGCAATTTAGTTTTTAACAAACCCAAAGATACCAACTTTTTGGATAAAAATTCACACTCAATACTGTATACCAAGATAAGATCAAAATGGGTTCATGATTTAGGCATAAAGAACAGATTATAAATAAATTAGAAGAAAATAGGATAGTTTATCTCTCAGACTTGTGGAGGAGGAAGGAATTTATGACCAAAGAATAACTAGAGATCATTATTGATCACAAAATAGAAAATTTTGATTATATCAAGTTAAAAAGTTTTTGTTCAAACAAAACTAATTCAAATAAGATTAGAAGGGAAGCAATAAACTGGGAAAACATTTTTACAATTAAAGGTTCTGATAAAGGCCTCATTTCCACAATACATAGAGAATTGATTCAAATTTATAAGAAATCAAGCCATTCTCAAATTGATAAATGCTCAAAGGATATGAACAGACAATTTTCAGATGATGAAATTAAACCTATTACTATTCATATGAAATGGTGTCCCAAATCA
The DNA here is from genome assembly GCF_048593235.1 of Sminthopsis crassicaudata. Classification (NCBI taxonomy): domain Eukaryota; kingdom Metazoa; phylum Chordata; class Mammalia; order Dasyuromorphia; family Dasyuridae; genus Sminthopsis; species Sminthopsis crassicaudata. The sequence continues at coordinate 131,172,624 of NC_133619.1, read as the reverse complement.
CTATTGATTAGAGAAATGCAAATTAAAACAACTCTGAGATACCACTTTATACCTCCCAGATTGACTCAGATGATAGGAAAAGATAATGGCAAATGTTGGAGGGGATGCAGGAAAACTTGGACACTGACACATTATTGTTGGAGTTATGAACGGATCCAACCATTGTGGAAAGCAATTTGGAACTATGCTCACAAAGTTATCAAACTGTGCATATCCTTTGATCCAGCAGTGTTACTATTGGACTTACATCCTAAAGAGATATTAAAGAAGGGAAAGAGACCCTTTTGTGCCAAAATGTTTGTGGCAGCCCTTTTTGTAGGGGCTAGAAACTGGAAATTGAATGGAAGCCCATCAATTGGAGAATGGCGTGGTAAATTGTGGTATATGAATGTTATGGAATATTATTGTTCTGTAAGAAATGACCATCAGGATGAATACAGAGTGTCTTAGAGAGACTTACATGAACTGATGCTAAGTGAAATGAGCAGAACCAGATCATTCAACAACAATCCTATATGAGGATAAATTCTGATGAGAGTGGATATCTTCAGCAATGAGAAGATCCAATTCAGTTCCAATTGATCAATTGAACAGAACCAGCTACAGCCAGATAAAGAACAATGGGATATGAATGTGGACTACTTGCATTTTTGTTTTTCTTTCCAGGTTATTTTTACCTTTCTGAGTCCAATTTTTCTTTTGCAACAAGAGAACTCTACAAATATGTACACATATATTATAATTAAAATATGCTTTAACATGTTTAATATGTATGAGATTGCCTGCCACCTAGGGGAGGAGGTGGAGGAAAGGAAAGGAAAAATTGGAACAGAAGTGATTGCAAGGGACAATATTGAAAAATTAACCATGTATATGCCCTGTCAATAAAAAGTTATAATAAAAAAAAAGAAAAAAAATAGAGAAATGAGGCCCTGTAAAAGGCTGAAACTATTAAAATGTATGCTTGAGTCAGACATCTAAGCACTTAAGGCTAATTACCTATTCCCTATAAGACAATGACTCAGCATATGTTTGGCAAAATGGCCCTTCTCACCATTGGTGCTGGCTCAATGTATGATATTAAGATAAGGTTTAGGGGTCGGGTGGCAGAGGCCAGAGACTCAGTTGACTGCAGGATAAGGAGGAGAAAGGTGGAGATTCTGGACTCCAAAATCAAGAAGAGATCTTTCTCAAAACTCCTGGCAATTTGCCTGTTTCTTTAACTTCTCCTCCTAAAGATCAAGGACTTTTACTTAACTTGACTCTGGCTGATCCTGAGAACTCCAGAGAGCTAGTTTAGACTTAACAAGGCCCAATCAGAGAAATAATTATTATTGCTAATGGTATCTTTACCATTTATTCTTTTTGTCCTTTCACCCTGTCCTTCCTCATTTTTTTTTTTTTTTTTTACTGATCACTCCCTCCCCCAATATGTCCTCTCTTTTATCACCCTCCTCTCCTTCCCATAACACATTCTGTACTTATTTTCCTACAGAATAAGATAGATTTCTATATACCTATGTTATTTCTTCTTTGATCCAATTCTGATAAGAATAAGATTCACTTATTAACTCTCTCTGTCCCTGCTTCCCCTCCACTTTTAAAGCTTTTTTCAAGCTTTTTTTTTTTTAATTATACCTTTCAGAAAGACCAATAATTTTAAAATTCTCTCTTTGATCTATTTTCAAGATCAGCTGTTTTTCCAATAAGATATTTCACATTTTTTGATTTTTTTTCTTTTTTTTGGTTTTGCTTTATTGTATATTGATTTCTCATAAACTCATTAGCTTCAATTTGCTCGATTCTAATTTTTAATGAATTATTTTCCTTGGTGAACTCTTGTGCCTTCTTTCCCAATTGACCAATTTTGCTATTTAAAGCATTCTTCTGCTCAGTTTTTTTTTTTAATCTTCTTTTGCATCATTCTCATTACTTTTCCTAATTTTTCTTCTATCTCTTTGACTTGATTTTTAAAATCCCTTTTGAGCTCTTCCATGGCCTGAACACAATTCTTATTTTTCTTGGATACTTTGGACAGAGGGGCATTGACTGTATCATCTTCTAAGTATGTCCCTGAGAGGTTCAGAAGCCTCCAGCACTGCTGCTACTTCAGAGGTCTCACTTCACTGATATTAGTCCCCTAATAGTTGGACTAGTTTTTACAAAGAAATATTTACTTTCAAAGTATAATCACAAATATAGAAATATTCCCCTGAGTGAATTTCTATATTTACGAGAAATCAAATGTAACACATGACACAGAACAGAAATAAGTACTTTGGGTCCATTTATGAGAATCAGAGTAAAAGAGAGAAAGACCAGTAAAGAAGTCCTTACTCTTACTTTGATTTAATTAATGGTGCCTGTGTTTTGCCTATGACTTTTACTTTCTAGACACAATAGAAAGAAGCTCGGAGGAAAAAAAATCATTAACTAGAAAGACATGTGTCCTAGCTGGTCCAGTTTTAAAGAAGCAACCTATTTTAGCCAATAAAGGGACATTATCTCCACCCATTTTGTTGCAAGATACAGCATGCCTCCAAGGAGTTCTATGCATACACAGATAAGCCCCATTATACTTATATATAAAGAGAGAATACATTAACATAGAAGTTTATCTATGAGACTAACACAGCAATCATATTGACCCTATACACAAGTATACCAATTTTTACTTTTCTTTTAAGTACTCCATTATCTGAACTCCTTAAACTATTAGAATCTTGAAATATAATAATTAACCATATGATACTATTAAGAGTGTGAATTTGGGGCAGCTAGGTGGCACAGTGGATAGAGCAACAGTCCTGAAGTCAGGAGGACCTGAGTTATAATCTGTCCTCAGACACTTAACACTTCCTAGCTGTGTGACCTTGGCCAAATCACTTAACTCCAATTGCCTCAGGGGAAAATAAAGAAGAATGTAAATTTTCCTAACTAGATTATATGTTTTTGAACCTATTAGAAAAATACAGCTATTTATAGACCATCCATTATGTTTTCAGTACTGAAGTAGAAGATTAACAAATATCTAATAGTCTTAAATTGACTTAAACTCAGATTGGTTCAATTGGTTCAACTTTAATTATCTTCCAATTTAATTATCAGAATTTATATATATATTTTTTGTTCTCTGAAAGACATCTACTTCTAAGATGTTAGATTAATGTACTAATTGTTACCTAAATGAAAGAGGAAAAAAAAACAATTCTTAGATAAAGTATTGTGAAAGTAAGACTAATTTCCTATCTTTAATTATATTTAAGCATATACAATCAAATTTATCAAAAAAATATTCCTTTTATCTTTGAGGATTGACAAAAGTCTGTTTCATCAAAATTCTGTTTTTTTGTATTCCAGAAAGAAATACTTGTGAACCATTCTTTCAGTTAAATGTAACTTTCTTTTTTCTTCTGGTTTTGCTTTTACAAATAACATTAAGACTGACACAACAGTATATTTACCGGCTGGAAACTGGACCAAGATCTTACATTTAGAAAGTCAGTAGATAAATTAAGTATATGTTTGAATACAAACTGTGATTTCATCCTTTTTCTAGTCATTGCTACTATCATTTCAGAAACAGAGCAGGCCAGATAGGTTTAAGGAAATATATTTCCATTTTTTTATTATTTCATAAAAAAGTCATCACCAAGTGGCAAGTCTACTCTTTATGAGGCTTTACATACTTAGATTTTTTTTTTTCTGGGAAAATACTTTGTATTATTAAACCATACTCCATAATGTGTGTATGTATGTGTGTGTGTGTTTGAATGTGACACTGAATTTTATGTAAATTTATGTAAATAAATTTATGTAAATAAATAAATATATGCATTTATGTAAATAAATTTATGTCAATAAATAAAGTTTTCATTAGATTTTTAAATTATTTTTAAAAGACACTTTTAGGATACTAAAATGTCCTAATTACAGATCCTTATCTCTTCATTTAATTCCATAAGTCCAAGGATAACCAATTTTCCATTTCACCAATCCATAATAGAAGTCTTTTGAGGATATATAAATAACATACATATTTGTATGTATGTATGTATACATATATAATATAAATTAAATTCACGTTTTTTTTTCAGTCATAATCTCAATTCTTTAAATCTTCTTAGATTCCACAATTAGTTAACATTTACTATTACTAAGACAGTATTAATGTTTTAAAATGGCCTTTACAATTCTATAAAGTTTGAGACCATTGAAAGTAAATTTTTCTAAACATAAATAATATAACCGCTTCTCAAATTTATTGGATTAGATAATTGTCCAAATATAGTTCTTTTCCAGAATATATGTCTTAAAAGTAATTCACATCTTGGCAATATAAATCTTATCAATCCTTTTATTTATTTAGGATGGTACAATAATAATTATTTTTGAAATATATTTTGATATTGTAGTTCCCATGATAGTATTTCAATTTACAGTCACTTATATTGAGTGTTCCCAATGCTTATGATACACATAAGCAACGATTGACAGTTTGCACTTTTACATTTTTGTGACCCATTCTGACCTGTATTAAGTAATTTAAGGACTGCAACTCTCTAATTGAATGGTACTCCTGGATGATTGCATCCAGAAGGTCCAAAACAAGGTCTCCCATTGCCAATTTAAGTGCTTAAGCAATTTCTGCTCCCAGTAAGGAATTACTTCCCCACTTGAGACTGGTATGGGTAAGTGACTTAGAGAATTTCTCTACTACATTGGGCTCTAATTAAAAATACTCTTTCTAGAATAATCATTTATTTTCAACTACACCCATTTTTAAAACAGAAAACTTCTATGATCAGGTCACATTCTGTATATGCACTCTCATAGACATCTTTCCTATTCTACAGGTCCCCTATTACTAGCTGAATTTCTTTGCATCTGTCCAGAATTTGTCTATCTGTATTGTTATGTAGTTTGTATTTATTATGTTTTTTGCCTGCATGCTGCAAACAACATAATAAATTTCATGTTCATATCAGCTTTGCTTGCATCAATTTCCTGTGAAATATTCAACCCAGGTTCTTTCTCTAACCCAAGACATCAGGTCAACTATAGGAACATATAGGGCCAACTTTTTTTTTTATTATTTTAATAGTTTTTATTTACCAGATATATGCATGGGTAATTTTACAACATTGACAATTGCCAAACCTTTTGGTCTAATTTTTCCCCTCCTCCCCCCCCCCCCAGATGGCAGGTTGACCAATACATGTTCAATATATTAGAGTAAATTAAATACAATATATATATATATAAAACCAAAGAGTTGTTTTGCTGTACAAAAAGAATTGGACAATTAGCCAGTGAAGGAAATCCAAAATGCAGGTGGACAAAATTAGAGGGATTAGAAATTCTATGTAGTGGTTCATAATCATCTCCTAGAGAGAGTTCTTTTGCTGGGTGTAGCTGTTTCAGTTCATTACTGCTCTATTGGAACTGATTTGGTTCATCTCATTGTTAAAAATGGCCATATCCATCAGAACTGATCATCATATAGTATTGTTGTTGAAGTATACAATGATTTCCTGGTCCTGCTCATTTCAATAAGCATCAGTTCATGTAAGTATCTCCAAGTAAGGTCAACTTTAATATTGCTATGGATTTCTTAAAGTAGACATTGTAAGATTTCAAGCTTTTGATTTAGTTAATTTTTTAAAGCTATAAACAGAAACATTCTTAGGTTCTTTCTATCAGTGAGGATTTTTTTTTTTTACATTTTCTTTGGGAAGTATTCAATAACAATGACACTAGTGATATCAATATATATCTTCCTAAATGACACACTAAGCCTTGATGTTATTGATACTACAAATTAAGTATATAAACAAGATTGTATGTATAATGTTTAGGATATAATTTCCTGACACAAAATAGCACTTAGTAAATTCTTGAAGCCCGTATAAGGAAAAAAAGATTCACTGCCGTGCTTTGTACCACTAACACCTCACTCCCAAGATCAGAGGCCTACTTTAGTTAGCTCTTGTCTGTCCCCTGAAGATTTTTTTTTTCATGTTAAACTTTCCAAAAGGCTAAGAGTTTTCTATCACTCTCTTTATGGTTGGGACAAAGTTCAGTTCCTGTGAAAAGAATAAATCCTTGTGAGACTCATCCAATCATTTCTTTTTTGAGATAGCCAAAATCAATGGAAACCATCATGCCCCCTTACTGAAAACATATAAGAATGATTATTTGGTCTCTTTTCGAGGTATCAATAGTTACATCTGTAATTTATAAAAGATGGTGTTTCTTTGCTCCAGATGAAGCCTCTTTTTCTATAAAATAATAGGTTTGATCAAGGGCTCCCTTTAATAACTTCTCTCTTATCATTATCATTCCTTTTTGTCAACTTGATTTTACATTGTTAAAGATATATAAACATCTCTTGAGTTTTGATTATGATTTAACACAACTTACAAATTGTGATCATTCTATGATACATTTAGAATCTTTCGCACCAAAGTGCTAAAATGAGAGTTCATCTCTAAATAAATATTATCTATTTCCATTATCTGGCATGTCCTCTGTCTATAGCCTCAAAGATCAGAGAGTTTTGAGAAACTAAGCAACTGTAGGATTTCATGATTAAGCTCAAATAGATAAAATAGAATCCACTTAAGCTGTTCATAATTATACATGCTTCTTTAAAGACATGCTGAAATGTTTAGGTATCAGGTATCATATAGAAATCTCTAATTTATTGTTATTGTAATTATAATTATTGTAATTAATTTTTTGCATTTACTTTTTTGAAAAATATCCATGAATACATTATATTGATTGAGTTAGTGAATTAAATATTTTGTTCATCTGAAAATAATTACTTAAATATTATAGTCAGTTTTAATTAGCCCATTATGAAATATGTTTTATTAAACTCATATTTTAACATTATTTTTCTGAACTTTAATTTAATTATCTCTATGGCTTTATTACTTGATTATCTGTTTTTCTTTTCTTGTTGCTTTTCTAAGAGTTCAAGGATATTATCTATCAGTATTTGGGGAAAATGGATACATTCTGAACTAGTTAGGAAAATATATCCTCAGATGAACATTGGTCACTGACTGGAGTTCTTGGAGTTTGCAGAGGATTGACATTTTGAGAAGATATAAATAGGAATAAAGGAATAAAAAATTTAACTATATCATTTAATTAAATATGAATATTTATGGATTTCTGATTCCAATGATATCTCAATCTTCTCATCTCTCCTTTAAGAATCAGATTTTAAAATATGCTTCTTAGACAAATCTCTTATTCAAGTAGAATAATATTATCCATTTAAGATTAAAATATTGATAATATTGTTTCATGCATTATAAGTGTTCATTATTCTCTATATAATATTTTAAAAAGAGCTTTAAACTTAAACAAATTTTCTCATTATTCAAAACAAAAGTATAGGCCTTTTATTTTAGGGAGTCCATATTCTCTGAGATTTTCCACATTTATGACTGATAAAGGAAGATAAAATGTTCCCTTATTTATCCTGACTTCTAAGTCTTCCAAACTCAGAAAGGAAGGGAGACAAAACTCCTGATTGGTGCACTGTCTTTTCTGTTACTCATACTGAATTTAGAATAGTACCTTCATTTTTTGTTTGTTTGTTATATACATCATATCTTCTTGTCAAATGAAATATTAGATTCTATTTAAATGATACATCCTTTACTTCTCACTAATTTTCCTTTTTAAGATTTCTTTTTATCCAACCTTTTTGCCATCTAGTCTTTTCAAATGCATATTTTCCAAAATATGTGATCTTTTAAGCAAAGAAAAATGATGCCAATATAATTCAGAATTTGTATATTATCTTTTTTTCCCCCTAAAATATAAATTGAACATCACAGAATTAAGTTGGGGAAGAGGAGAACGTTTGGAAATTCCAAAAATTAAGAAGAAATGCCATAATTTGGATTGTGAGACTGCAGATTCCTTAAGGTTTTAAACTGATGGCAGTAAATCATATTTCTAGTATGAACTCTCAAGTCCTTTTTGTCCATCCTTCACTGAATGTGGCATTATATAGGCTCAGTTAGATAAAATTGATACTTCTTTGAACTGGATAATCAGAGTTCCTGTTCTGGATATATGCACTCAAATAAGTGAACCAAATGAGCTTAGTTTTCAGTTGTCTTAGTTCAGGGTTTTTTTTTTTTTTTGTTTGTTTGTTTTTGTTTTTGTTTTTGTTTTTTGCATTTGTAACTTGGATTTTGCCTGCACCACACAAGATGAAACTGCTTATTTGATTCCCAGCATTTGGAAAACCTTCAGAATGATGAAGAAACTTTTTTTTTTTTCAAATCATGAGTAATCCTAAAATGACTCCCCTTTCTCTTCTTTCCCTGCCCCCAATGCCATCTATTTGATCTGAAATTAAATGCAGAAAAATGCATTGCATTTTCAATCACAGTCATTTAAAAAACGTTAGGAGAATATGAGTAGAAAAAAAAATCGTTTATATAGTCAAACCATTGAAACCACTACAAAGTAGGAGCAATTAGTAGCCTGAATAAATTATTATACAACCAAATCCTCCTTCCCCCTCCCTAAGGTTATATATGCATACATACATGTATGTGTATATTTGTAATCTGTAATTCAATGCAATGATGATTTAACGTTCCAAAGAAAATGCTTCGAAAAACAAACAAACAAAAAAAGTAGAAGGAAACATTGCACTACTGCAGGAAAGAAAAATTGCATTTAAAGCAACGATGAAAATGGCGTGCAGCATAATTACCTGAAATTGCTATTCGCTTGACACCCTGACACTAATTTTATTCAAGCCATTGGGAAATAAAAATTATAAAAGCGCTTCTTTCCAAACGTCAGTCCTTGGGTGGGTGGTGGGTGTTTAGGGGATAGGTAGGGTGGAGGCAGGAAGGAAAGGGTAAACTTTCCAGTAACCAAAAAAGAATTAAACAATCTATTTAGGATAAGCGTCTATATAGATCGACAATCTTTAATGCCAACATTTTTAACGCTTGCCCTGTACGTAGATTGATTTTTTTTTTTTTCTCCAGCTTTCCCTCAGCAGATGGATTTTTGCTACTGCAGATCAGCAGAGGGTGTCAGATCTTTCAGAGTGCACCAGGCTGGAACGAGCAGAGCTTCTTAGTAACTCTCTGTTTCCCCTCCCCACTCTCGCTCTTTTTCCCTTCTTCTCTCCCCATCCCCCTCTTCTGAGTAATTCAGAAAGAGCAGAAGAAAGAGAAGCGAAACAAGGGAAGGAAAGAAACGTTAGTTAAGGAGAAAAGAGTGGAACCCCCAAAAAAGAATAGAACACAAGAAGAGGGGGAAGGATGGACAACCACAAAACGCAGAGATTGCGGAAATTTTGCAGCGCCATTGGCTCAGCAGCTATTCCTTAGGCTGGGGCGTGATTTCAGCACCAAGGGGAACTGGACAGCACCCAGAGGGGACTCCTAGGCTGAGAGCAACAGCAGCAGGAGCCGCTGCAGCAGCAGCTACAGCATCAGCAGCAGCATCAGCAGCCGGAAACCCTGCTTTGTAACAGAAAAGGCAAGGTCAGTTCGTTGCATAGCCATGCACAGGCACTTCGCCTGTACTACGCTGCACTCTCCCTGCTTGTGTCTAACATGCACTTGCTTCTAATTCCTAGTATTATTACTATTCAGATTAGTGAAGACAACTAGCAGAAATTCGACAGTTACGTTTTTTTGTGTTTTTTTTTTTTTTTTTTTTTCTTTTGGTGGTTTAAAAGGGGAGGGAGGGGGATTTTTCTACTTTTAAAATTTTTATTTTTGCGTGCCTTGCACTACGTGCCTGGATAGTTTGCGGATTTAATTATTGACTGGCGTCTGGACTGTTGCAGTGTGGGGGGGGAGGAGAGAGGAAAAAATCCACCCCCCCCCAAAAAACAAAACAAAAACAAAAACGAAAGCTCGTTTTTTTCTTCTTCTTCCTTGGGTTCGGACATTGAAGTGGTAAATGAACTTGAACTGTGTCTGTGACAAACAGGATGATTGTTGTTACTTTGTGATGAGATCGGGGATGAATTGCTCAGTTTAAAAATGCTGCTTTGGATTCTGTTGCTGGAGACGTCTCTTTGTTTTGCCGCTGGAAACATTACAGGGGACGTTTGCAAAGAGAAGATTTGTTCCTGCAACGAGATAGAAGGGGATCTGCACGTAGACTGTGAGAAAAAGGGTTTTACAAGTCTGCAGCATTTCACTGCCCCAACTTCCCAGTTTTACCATTTATTTCTGCATGGAAATTCCCTCACGCGACTTTTTCCTAATGAGTTCGCTAACTTTTATAATGCGGTTAGTTTGCACATGGAAAACAACGGCTTGCATGAAATTGTTCCCGGGGCTTTTCTGGGACTGCAGCTGGTGAAGAGACTCCATATCAACAACAACAAGATTAAATCTTTTCGAGAACAGACTTTCCTGGGATTGGATGATCTGGAATACCTCCAGGCTGATTTTAATTTATTACGAGATATTGACCCGGGAGCATTTCGGGATTTAAACAAGCTGGAGGTACTCATTTTAAATGACAACCTCATCAGCACCTTACCTGCCAATGTGTTCCAATATGTTCCCATCACCCACCTCGACCTTCGGGGAAATAGACTTAAAACATTGCCTTATGAGGAGGTCTTGGAGCAGATCCCAGGCATTGCTGAAATCCTTTTAGAGGATAACCCCTGGGACTGCACTTGTGATCTGTTGTCTCTGAAGGAATGGCTAGAAAACATACCCAAAAACGCACTTATTGGACGTGTAGTCTGTGAAGCCCCCACTAGACTGCAAGGGAAAGATCTTAATGAGACCTCAGAACAAGATTTGTGCCCTTTGAAAAACCGAGTGGATTCTAGTCTTGCAGCACCCCCTGCCCAGGAAGAGACCTGTGCTCCTGGCCCCATTCCAACTCCCTTTAAGATTAACGGCCAAGAAGATCCTGCCACTCCAGGGGCTGCTCCAAATGGAGGTACAAAGATTCCAGTGAACTGGCAAATCAAAATCAGACCTACTGCGGCGGTATCAGCAATCAATGCCAAAAACAAACCTCCAGGCAGAAGTATGACCTGTCCGGAGATATGCAGCTGCGACCAGATCCCAGATTCGGGACTAAAGGTGAATTGCAATGATCGAAACGTGAGCAGTCTGGCAGATTTGAAGCCCAAGCCCTCCAATGTACAAGAGCTGTTTTTGAGAGATAACAAGATTCACACCATTAGGAAAGCTCACTTTCTGGATTATCGGAACCTGAATCTGTTGGATCTAGGAAACAATAATATTGCAACGGTGGAGAACAACACCTTCAAGAACCTTTTGGACCTAAGATGGCTATATATGGATAGCAACTACCTGGATACCCTGTCCCGAGAGAAATTCACTGGGCTGCTGAACCTTGAGTACCTGAATGTGGAGTTTAACGAGATCCAGCTGATCCTCCCAGGTACCTTCAATGCTATGCCCAAATTGAGGATACTCATTCTCAACAACAACTTGCTGAGATCCCTGCCTGTCGACGTGTTTGCGGGAGTCTCTCTTTCTAAGCTAAGTCTCCACAATAACTATTTCCTGTACCTCCCAGTAGCGGGGGTATTGGATCAGTTAACCTCCATCATACAGATAGATCTGCATGGCAACCCCTGGGAGTGCTCTTGCACAATTGTGCCTTTCAAACAATGGGCAGAGCGCCTGGGTCCCGAGGTGATCATGAGTGATCTGAAGTGTGAGTCTCCGGAAGACTTCTTTAAAGCAGATTTTATGTTCCTCTCCAATGACGTGATGTGCCCCCAGCTGTATGCAAAGATCTCGCCTACGTTAACTTCACACAGTAAAAACAGCACTGGGTTGGCGGAAACAGGGACTCATTCCAATTCCTACCTAGAGACCAGCAGGGTCTCTATTTCGGTGCTGGTCCCGGGACTCCTGCTGGTGTTTGTCACCTCTGCCTTCACAGTGGTTGGCATGCTCGTGTTTATCCTGAGGAACCGAAAGCGGTCAAAGAGAAGGGATGCCAACTCATCTGCATCTGAAATCAATTCCTTACAGACTGTCTGTGATTCTTCTTACTGGCACAACGGACCTTACAATGCAGATGGAGCCCATAGAGTTTATGACTGTGGCTCTCACTCCCTATCAGACTAAAAACCCAGGGCAACGGGTGGGGGAGGGGAGGCGGGAGCATTTCCACAAGTTTCACAGCTATTGCAACCCTGAGGTTAAAGAAATCTTGATTCCTGTGCTTTGTCTGCTCGCCCACGCCAAAGCGTGATCGGCATCAATCAATCAATCAATCAACCACCCTAGGAGGAGAGAGTTCTGGCCTCTCAGCTCTCTTTTGGGAAAGCCAAACAATGCAAAGACTGTGGCATAACAAGGGGAACCGAAGCCAGCTCGCTAGCTCTAAAATCCCTTTTGAGAAGCAGCCAAGCTGGGGCAGCGCTTCTTACATCTGATTATGCCCTTAGTGAGCCTTGGAGACTAAAAGGAGGGCAGAAGACAGACTTGGCCAAACTCTTATAGGGCGAGCGATTGTTATTGTCCTATATATATATATATGTATAAATATACCTACGTCTATATATATATATATAGATAGATATCTATTTTTTCCCCTGTGGATTAGCCCCGTGAGGAGGGGGACACGATGGCCTCCCTGCTGACACTTCAGGGACGGGAAGTTGCACGAAGGCATGAATGTAATGTAAATAAATGACTCGGATTCCGAACAAAAAGTGCTGCATGGCTCGCATGGATACAACGCACCCCAGGGACGCTCCCCCTCCCACTCAACCGGAGACAGCGTCTAATTCACACCATCCACCCTCTTACCTGATAAGTCCCATCGTATCAAACTTTCTATAAACAAAATACAGTATAATCTAAAAGTGCCATTTTGCCATTTTTTTGTGATGATAGGCAGTACAGAAAGGTACATTTACTGTGAAAAATAATGTAAAGATTTTATTTAAGACATTTGCATGGATAGTCATCAGTTCATTTTATGAGTTAAAAATTTTACTTTCTTTGGAAAGGTTTTCCGGGGTTACTTTGGTATTTTTTTTTTTTTGTTTGTTTGTTTGTTTTGCTATTTTTCTATAAGTATCCAATAATGCCTTCCATCTGAATGTAAAATTAGTACCTTTGATTTCTATTATGGTATAAGTGTAAACATTCAAAAAATTAATTCCAAGGCAGTTAAGCATGACCAATTAATGTCACTCTAGTGCTTAGGCTGCAATCTTAATGGTAGCAATTCTGTGCTGGTGTAAATCTTACTATTAAGGAGAAAAAACAGAATCGAGGAAGCACGTGAAACTTACTAATTCTATCCGAGGATTTTATAATGGCATATTTTTTCAGTATTAAAGTGAAAATGTTTTCAACTCTGGGTCCTTATATTTTTCTAGCTTCATTTTTGCAAGTGGCTGCTATGGTATGTTTTGGCAGGGATGGGGGATGGAAGGGAAGGGGGAGGATCCCTTCTCTTGCTACATTAAGGCAGGTTCTCTAATCTTCGTTATTAATACCGACCCTTGGTGTCTTCGTTACTTCCACGTGAAGTTTAAATCATTTAGTTTCCCATCTTTCACCATATTCCCAATCCCGCACCTTCTCTCTCCCCCCCACCCCCCCAATGCGGCAGTGAATCCCTTTATTAATGCTGGAACTCCCTCGCTGTTGCTTCTGCTAGTGCTGCACACACTGCAGATATATTAGGGATGTTAGTGGAAATTTGATTTAATTGACTCTGCCTAGATCGGTCTCATTAAACAGAGTGGAGATTTCATTGGTCAGCACTCCTTGCTGAAACACAGCAGCCCTAATGACTGGCAGTTGAGATGCTACTGGCGATTTGACTTTAACAGCTGCTGGAAATGGTAAAACTAATTAGTGAAGGGAATCCCTTCCCCCTCATAACTGCACCTAGAAAATTGGTAAAGAAAACACACATCTTAACTCTGATCATCCACGTTAAAGAGGTTTTCTCTTACATCATTTGGCTTTCTGGTAGTGGCCCCTTAATTAACAGGGAAAGCATTGAAGTGCTCAAGGAAAAGTCTTTTTGTACATCAGGGACTAACAAAACTTCAAATACAAAATGGGTCTGCATTACAGTACATGCCCACCTTTGAGAAGTGCTATAAGAAATCGAAGATCACAGACATGGAGGAGAAATAAGTGACAGAAATCTAAACCGAATAGAAAAGGACCTCTGAAATCTTAAGGATAGAAGATTCTTCTAAAACTCATTTTCTAAAGGAGTATCATTTCACAGAAATGTGATGTTCGCAGGTTATTTAGTTTATATAGTACTTTTATAATAAAAATTCTAATATTAAATACAATTATTTCCCAAACCATTTCTCATTTTCTGCTTTGATTTTGATTATAAATTGTTCATTTTGATAGCACATTCAATGTGAGTGGGATTATTCTACTAGCAACAAAGGTCATGGATTTTTCTTTTGGGGATCATTAGGCCTTTCAAGTGAATGTCGAACAGGCTTCCTTAGATTAGTATTAGATCCTATTTTGGTTTTTGCAATAATTTAAAGTCAAGAAAAATGAAAACAAAATAAGAAAGAGGACACTAGCAAAATGTAGCATTACTTCAATAACAAGTATTATTAAGTGAAAAATATTTGTTTCTAAAAAACAAATAGCCTAGATTTTTACATAGGTTTTCAATTTGTAAAGTGTTTATAAAAGAATATGAATTTTCCTCTTCTTTATTTCATTGTATAGCATAAATTTATTCTAGTCTATGTGTGGTCCCATATACTTTAAGAACTCAGGTGAGGAAATAATAGATTATTAATATGTTTTATTCATTTCTGCATTTGTTTTTGATAAACTATTAAAATACCTATCATTTACAAAATGATGGATAGAGAGTAGCTACATCATTTTAACAAAATAAAAGCATCTAGAAAGGGTGTATTCAGTTTACAGATCATACATATGCTGCTCATTATGACAGATATAGTACATCTTAAAGATAAGTTATTCTTTATGTTTATTCTTTGAGAGACAGTAAAATAATGGTCATTTAAAACTTGGGTTGTCTTTGCCAGGATTGTGTCTAAGAAGGATAGTGTATTTAAATTAGGACAACAAAGATTTATGAATTGCAGCAATTTATGAATTATAGACATTCAAAGGCATTGAAACAAAATTAACTAGATATTGATTCTGATAAGATTAGCATTGCCAGAGTGTTATAATAAGACAATGTATGAAAAACACATGCAGAGAAGCAGAATGAATAATGCTCAAATATATCCAATGACTGACTATATAGAACATTTATTATTTAGACTGCCAATATTTTATTCATTTGGTAAAGTATCTCTGTCATAATATATATTCTATTTGCAAGATATATAATACATGCAGTCTCCCTACTTTTGTTTACATTTGCTTAGTCTCTTGTGGGATTTGTTTGTTTGTTTTGTTAGGTTTTTTTTTTTTGTTTGTTTGTTTTTTACTTTAAAGAGCCTGTATAACTGCCTTGTCACATGCAGTGTGTGAAATACGTTGCTTCCAGTTGAATCACTCTTCAATTCATCAAAGCAAAAGAGATTCCAGTTGTGCAGAATGTAAAAGGGAAGAAGACTGAGATATCTTGTTTAGTTCAGTTGCTTTAAAGGAATAGCTGTACTGTTGATGTAGCTAAGAATATCTTAGAATTTAAGTAGTTGCTATAGAAATTTATCCTTTAGCTATTGTATATGTTTATAAAGCAGGTAGCTAGAAAAGTTGATTAAACAGTAACATTTTATCCCCTAAAAAAAAAAAAAAAAAGATAGAAAGCTATGTATTGGATATATGTCTAGATAGAATTGTTGTATTTTAAAATATAAATTTAAAATCACATTGGTGATTCCAAGATAGTGTGTTTGGTTTTGGATCATGCAATTTTGTTAACAAATGTTTTCCTATTTGGGTAGAGGTCTCAGCAAATTTGTTGGGAGTGAGGAAAAGTCCAAGGGACAAGGGAAGTATCTATAAGGTATTTGATGGTTTCCACATCAGGTTCCCTGCTAGTTCTTTCAGAAAAAGCTATTTGTTTTGTTTGTATGCTTGTCTTATGACAATATGATAGGAATCTTTAAATGTGCTAATGGTTTAATTATGTTTATGTTATTAATTTGAATTTTAGGCCATTTTTCATTCAAAAATGAAAGCAATTCAAATCACTATAAACTGTGGTTTATTTTAAGGATTATTAGGTGATGTCAATAAGCTGTGAGTTGCCTTAAAGTGATATGTGAGCCACATAAAAATGGGTAAACAAATTCAGGGTCATTGCCTGAGATTATATTGCAGTTATAAAAATAACACAAATATGGATTACCTATGCAACTAACAATAGCATAGTGGGCTACTCTTTAGCACAGAACTTATCCTTAGTGTTCAACAACTTGAGGAAATGCCATCACATTGTTCCATGGTTATATATTGTTTATAAAGAGAATAACCCTAAAGAATGATTTCTTATTGAGGTTCATGTTACTTAGGCTTGAGTGCAGTGCTAGCTCATCATAGTGATCTATCAATATTTTCGTTAGATTTCAAATGTCTTCAATATTTTAGACAAAAAAAATATGGTCATAAGTACTTTAGGTTTCAAATTGAAATGGACATGAAGGAATTACATAGCATAAACCAAAATGAAACCCATTGGCCTCAATTATTTATTTTACTTTTTCAAAATGTATTTTGAATTTAATTACCCATAATTGAATTTATTTCATACCTTACTTCATTTTGCTTGGTCACAGCAAATCTTAGTGCAATTAGAATATTAAATATGACAATAAACTAAAACTTAGAGTATATGAATATCCAGATTATAATTTATACATCCAACCAAATATTTTGAGTGACTAATATGTGTAAAATATTATGATTGTGGGAAATGAGGATGAACTAAAATTTTGTCTCTGTTTTTAATGAGTTTATATGATAGTACAGAAAATATTGTACATGTGCAGATAACTATAATTCAAGCTAATTCAAGATATATCAAAAAGGTACCCTGAAAACATCTTTATTTTGATTGAGTTTTTTCCTTGTTACACAATTTTTAAAAAGATACAGTAAATTTGAGCTCAATTATGGGCCAAATAAAAAGAAACTTTTAGGATAGTTCAGATAATGTATTTTTTCCATTTGTTTTATTTTACTTTTTACATAGTCTGGCTTCATTTTTATCTAGAATGATATGTTTTCATGGGTACCAAACTAAAATGGAAATTAAGTCCATGACTTTCTTAACTTATGAGGTATGAATTCCAGGATAGTTGATTGGCTGTGCTGAAACACTCCTTTAAATAGACAATTTAATGACAAAATCAATGAAACTAATTGTTTGGTCTTGAGTACATTTATCAATAGGGAGATAAAAGAATTTTTCAATTTTTTTTTACTTTCAACCAGTTATCATACCATAGTAAATATCCAGTACTAATTTTTAATATGAGTAATTTATGCATGCCATAATTGTTTGCTTTATAAATATTAACTTGCATTTATATTTATATTAACACAATACCCAAGCTGTCTGAAAACAAAGGTAGAACAATGGTAAACATGGTTTTATACTAATAATTTACATCTAAAAGAGGTAAGAGTAGGTACAAACATTAATTTTTTACTATTTCTTTACAAAATTTATAAGGCTATTTTTGGTTACATTTATATTAGCAAGTATTCTATAATCTTTACATTTCTTATTTTACAAAATATAATGTTTAATATTTTATTTACTTGATATATTATTATTTATAAATTAGTTGTCTTCTGAATATTATAGGAATATTTAGGAGTGGGATAGCTACTTCTGAAAATCTGGAGTTGAAGAATCTTACATGAATTGAGATTCAATTTCTGATTTTCTGACTCATACTCTTTTCCTTTTTTTCTTTTTTTTTTTTTGGTAGAAAGAATCCTATTGCATCATTTTGATGAGAACAAAACAATTTATAGTAAAAAAAAAACATAGCAAATGATAAAAACTGAATCCTTAATATCATCAAAGATACAGAAAAAAAAAAAAAAAAAACTTGCTTTTGAGTAATGTGGGAAAGAAATGGAATAGTGGTCCTGTAATTTACATCTGGCATTTGTTATTATAAAGTTTGGCATATGATAATTTTTCACACTTTTAAACATGTTTGATTTGATCTTTTATTGATGTTTTTACCCTAAGATCAGTACAAGAACATTGGTATGATGGAAAGAACATTGGCTTGGAATCTCTTTTATTTGCTTAGTTTTATAATCACTTCAGTTCTCTAAGTCCATTTCCAGGTCTGTAAAATGGTTGCTAAAAAACAAAATAAAACACAAACAACCAAAAAAAAAAATACAAAACTTGTATCAATTATGTTATAGAAAATAAAATGAGATAATATACAATTAACTGTGAAGTATAACAAAATAAATTAATTATAGATTTATTGGGACAGTATTTTGATTAATAACTTACAATATATGT
Source organism: Sminthopsis crassicaudata (assembly GCF_048593235.1). Taxonomy (NCBI): domain Eukaryota; kingdom Metazoa; phylum Chordata; class Mammalia; order Dasyuromorphia; family Dasyuridae; genus Sminthopsis; species Sminthopsis crassicaudata. The sequence goes on along the minus strand of NC_133619.1, from coordinate 131,154,126 downwards.
TTTAATAGAACATGTTTATTTTAGAAACTTACTTTTATCATTAATTAGGTATATGGATTAGTGACAAGGATGATACATTGTTATAGGATCCACCATGTTTTAATCTGTTTTAGTTTGTTGACTGTTTTTGAGTCATTTTATTATCTAATTTTATATGCCATATTGGATAACATTTAAGGGTAATCTGATTCAGTTGTTGAAAAAAGTAATTAGAGTATATAGGCCATTGTGGTTTTTGTTGTTGGAATCAAATTCTAAAATGCTGATATAAACAGAGCAAATTAATACATATAACTCCTTATAATCAGGTAAAGTTAAGGAAAAAGAGTTTTAACTTATCCCAAGTCATTTGCTTTCTAATTCAGACAAAGACTTACAGGTGTATAAAGACAAAATGTTCATGATGTGATGATATATATTCCATTGACTTTATTACAGCTTCCTTTAATAACATTTATAGATTTGATTTAACAGATTTAATTGAATTAACCTTTAACTTACCAATATATATATATATATAGTTATATATATATATATATATATATATATATAACTATATATATATATATAACTATATATATATATATATAGTTAATTCCTTTCACTTCTTTGGGACTCAGTTTCCTTATCTTTCCAGTTAAAGTTTAGAATAAATAATTAGTAAATCTAGTTCTAGCTCTAAATTCCATAATTCATTCCATATAGACATCATATAACATTGATACAGATTGATCCTCAATTAATCTAACAGTTTTCTGATTGGATGAAAATACTGCTTGGGTTCAGAATTTTCTTGTAAGATATTGTTCACCCAAATTTTCATTCAATAAAAAATCTACATTTTGTTTCATCAGTAAATTATTGATTCCTGAAATTTTTGTTTTTCTCCAGAATAATTGTCAGAAATCTAATGATCAAATTTCTTGTCACAGATACTATTTAATATGCTTGGTATTAAGACATAACAAGCATGATATTTTGGAAGGGTATTGTGTATTGTAGGTAGATATTATAAGGAACAATATTAGAGGCCAAGTAATATCTGGAAAACCCAACCATCTAGAAGAAATTGATTATGTGCAATGGCATGCTACTATTATAACATGAAATTTATAAATTTACATTAGAAAAAGTCAGAACAATGGGTTTTTGAGCATTATTGTTGATATTATGTGAATATCAGTGAAAGCTAGCCAAAATTTTTGTATTAGATATTATGAATCAAATATTTAGGCAAGGTTAAGTAATGTTATACTTACCAAGTCTTCATTTCTTCAAATACATTTTGACATATAAGAATTAAATGGACAAATAAAATTTGAATTGCATAATTACAGGATGTAAGTTTTTCAATTCAGAATACACAAAATTGATGTTATATGAAAATCTGGGTTTATAATAACTTTTACATATTGATTGACTACTAATTTGGAGGTTTAAACAAATATGACAAAACTCATAGGAACCACTATTAGTAGCTTACTAATCAAAATATAGATGACATGACTCTGTCTGAGTCAGTAATATTCTGTCACAAAGAATGTGTGTACTGAAGGTTATCATCATATCATAAACTCAGCTTCTAGACTCAACCAGTTTAAATGACTTAACTTTTAAACTATATAATTCAATATAATACTTATAGTTATTGTTGTATACAACATCAAATAACCAGTATGCTTACATTCCTTTACTTTTCAATCCATTGTTCTGGTTCAGTGTTGAAACAACCTAAGTATAAAGAGTATAGTTTAAAGAAAAGCCACAGGAAAGAGAATTAAGGTAAAAATTTGCTATTATAGTGAATGATTTAAACAACAAACAGACAATTTAATCTGAAAGATCTATGGGTATGAATGGAAGGGTGCATATTTTCCCTTTTTTAGATATTCTAACACACACATATAAATGATCTAAATGTGTATGTATATGTTAAATATATTTCTATCAATTACATGTAGAAACAAATTTAATATTATATATGTTATATATACATATATTTATATCATAACCTTGGTATATATACCCTATAAGGTATATATTCATAGACACCTATTTATCTATTTTTGCATATATATATATATACATATATGTGTACTCCTTTGTATATATATCATATCTACATATATGTATGATAATCCACATATATATATATGATATATAATTATCATTTTTTGAATCTAAAAAGAGTAAAATAAAGTATCAAGTATCCAAATTATATTACCTATTTCTGATGGTGAAGTTTTATGTTCTATGAATATTAATTTTTGACATTTAATGTTGATTGATTTTTGGGAGTTGCTGATAATCAAAAACTTGGTTGTAATGTTCTCACATTTTTTTCAATACAATGGAAAATATATTATATACATTTGTAGTAGCATTTTATTGAAGACTAAGTATCATAAATTTTAGTTCTATTACTTTTCCTGGAAGTTATTTTAAAATAAGTAAAGCATATAATCTGTTCCACAAATACTTCCTTACTATAATATATATTGTTCAGATTATTGCCTGAATTTTTGAATTTCAATATCCATTTAGGGAGAAAATCTAACATAAATCCTATCTCAAGCTATTGTATTTTTCCATCAGTCCTAAATATTTGGAATAGACAGAATAACAAGGCAATTTTCTTTAACCATTATACTTTTCAGATTTAAGGAAAGAAAGAAAGTTGTCATGGTGGATATTGAAGAAAATGAACGACAATCAATGAGATTAAATATGGAAAATCATTTTGTAGACTGGAAATTATCAGTGAAATAGAAATAACTAACAAACAATGTTAGATAAGGAAAGACAAAGGACAAAACATAATACAATTTTATTTTCTTAGGGAATTAGCTAAATGTAAATACTTTTTGTCCATTTTTTTTTCCTCATAAGAAATGTGTTAATCTTGTTATGCTTTGTGAAACTCAACATCACATTTAACAAACCCGTCTGAGTAAGAGGCATGATAAAAACATTTATTTAAATATGTGTTTTTGGTAAGAATATTTCCAACTATACATGTAATTCAAGTTCCCATCACTGTCTCTAATCCTAAGAATAATTGAACTTAATCTTTTAAGCAAATTTGATTGCTTTTTATTTTATTTTAATATTGTAACTGATATGCTATTTTTAGAAACTATACAGAGATAGTCTTCTGATGTTACAGGATCCTGGACTGCTTGGTACTCCTGAATGCTTGTGATACCATGTCAGTATAATCAATTTAACAAAAGAAAATTGTAAGCTAGAGCTAGATTTTATGTCTTCAGTTAAAAAAAAAATCTGAAAACATTACTTTTATTGGAGTTGTCTATAAAATTGTGGAGTTAATATTATGTCAGTAAGATCCCAAATATGTACATATTGCTCTTGAAAAATACAAGGTATAATATATGAGAAGACTACGCTCTAGGATAGTAAAAGCATTGGCTAAAGTGACATTTGAGCTCCTATCAATGGATTTTATTAAACTCTATGGTACTTGAAGAAGACAGCATAGGATTGGAAGAAAGCAGATATTATGGTTTACAAAAAAAAAAAAAAAAAGTAAAGACAGTGGACAAATAAGCAAGTGAATGTGAGTCTGACTAATGGTAAAATTCTAGAATGTGTTAATGAAGAAATGGTTAGGGAAAACTTAGGAAAGAAAGTAGTAATAACAAAGAACAGTATTGCTTCATGAAGAACCACTCAAGACTTAATCTTTCTTTCATTTTTGACAGGATAGCCAGAATCATAGATTAGGGAAATGTCTATATATAGTTTGCCTAGATTTCTGCAGCTTCATAATTGTTCATGTTATCCTTTTGAATTAGCTGGAGATATAGTAGCCAAAATAGCTAGTGCAATTTTTGTGCTTCTTTGCTACATAGTGTGAAGAACTAAGAAATTGATAGCCCCATTGTCATTTGCCCTGGTTACATAACAAAACATAATTTTTAATTCTTGGCACCATATTTTAAGAACAAATTTGATAAAAGCAGGGAGCATTTGTAGGAGAGGGGACAACAAACCTATGATGGAGCCTCAATCTATTAGTTAATGTGAACCAGTTGCCATTTTTGACATTTGTATAGCAGAAATTATCAAATATTGCAAATCAGGACTTTGATTTATCTTTTTTGTTAATTTGCAAAGCTTCAGAAAGTGAAGAAAATGTTAATATTGCAAGTTAAGCATTAAAGTATGTTGGACATACATTTTCCCTAAGAGAATCAATTGTTAGACTTCTACCACTGTGTCTCAGATGACCAAAATCTTGAATATCCTTGAGATTATATTATGTTTGAAGAATTTAAATATATTTAGTAATAAAGAATCAGGTTAGGAGGAGATATCTCTTTGATTATGTCATTTGAAAACTGCTCAAATCTTTTGATCATTTATCAGTTGGGGAATGGCTTTTATTTTTATAAATTTCACTCTGTTGTCTATGTATTTGAAAAATACATTTTAGAGATGAGATCTCTATCAGAAAAAAAAACTTTGCTTCAATTCTTTGTGCAGTTAAGATTGCTAACTTTATTTCTCTCCATTCTATTTTCCTACATGTTTATTCGAGTCTTTCTTTCCATTTATCATCCCTCTTTGAAAGTATTTTGCTTCTGACAAACCTCCCTAAATCTGTTCTCCCTTCTATCTTGCTATGCATTTTCTCTATCTCCTTTCCCTCCTACTCGTCAGCAGGGTAAGACAAATTTCTTCTCCTGATTGATTTTTTTATGTTATACTCCAGTTCGGATAAAAGTAAGATTCACTTCCCATTATCTTTTCTCTCTTCTCCACTTTAAAAGCTTTGTTGTTGTTTTTTCCTCTTCCATGGCAGATAATTTATCCCATTCTACCTTTTCTTTTCCTTTTCTCCCACTACAATCCTTCCTCATCTCTTAATTAAACTTTTTAAAGATGTCACCCCTTCATATTCAATTCACAACAATGCTCTATATTCCTACTAGCTCTTTCTAACTGTCCTAATAATGAGAAAGTTTTTATGAGTAATAAGTATCATATTCCAATGCAAGATTGTAAATAGTTTACCCTTATTAAATCCTTTATGATTTCCCTTTCTTGCTTGACTTTTAATACTTCTCTCAAGTCTTATATTTGAAAGTCGAATTTTAAATTCAGGTCTGTTTTTTCATTAAAAATATTAGAAAAAAATTTTTATTTCAATGGCTTTCCTTTTTTTACCCTTAAGGGTTATAATCAGTTTTGCAGAGTAGGTGATTATTGGTTATAATGCTAGCTTCTTTGCCCTCTGGAATATCATATATTAAGCCCATTGATTAATATTGAAGTTGCTAAAGCTTATGTTATCTTGACTATGGCTCCATGATACTTGAAATGTTTCTTTGTGGCTGTTTGCGATATATTTGACTATAATATTTCTGGAAGTATTTATTTTATAATCTCTTTTAGGAGGTGGTTGATAGACTCTTTCCATGTCACTTTTACCCTCAGGTTCTAGAATATCAATTAAATCTCTCTTGAAAGATGCTATCTAGACTCTTTTTTTGATGGCTTTCAAGTAGTATAATAGTTTTTAAATTATCTCTCCTGGCCCTATTTTTCAGGCCTGTTGTTTGAATGAAATATTTCATGTTTTTTGTTTTTGTTTTTATTTTATTGTTTCTTTATTTCTCATGAAGTCATTAGCTACTAATTGTTCAATTGTAATTTTTAAAGATTTTGTTTTCTTCTTAATCAAATTTTTGTTTTGTCTTTTTCCATTTGGCCAATTCTACTTTTTAAGATATTCTTCTCCTCATTGACATTTTACTACTTTTTCCATTTGGCCTAATCTCTTTTTTAAGGAATTGTTTTCTTCATTTTGTGTTTGCATGTGCATGTGTTTATTTGTGTGTTATCCATCTTTTTTGCAGAGGTGTGGATTTTTGTTCATGATTGTCTTGTATCGCTCACTTCTCTTTCCATTTTTCCTCTGTATCTTCTAATTGGTTTTCAAAATCATTTTTGAGCTTTATTATGACTTGACACCAATTCATATTTTTCTTGGAGGTTTTGGATTAAATAGCTTTGTCTTTGTCATCTTCTTCTAAGTATGTTTTGATCATCTTTGTAAACTTAGTAAATTTCTATAATTAGATTTTTTTTCTGTTGCTTGGTCATTTCCAAGTCTATTACTTGATTTTTAATTCTTTGTTAAAGTTGGATTTTGCTTCCAGAGTAGATAGTAAAGTGACTCAAGCTTCAGAGGTTTTGTGCAGCTGTTTTCAATAGTTTTAGGGACCTATAAATTTTGGGTTCGGTATAATCAATATAAAAGTGTTTACTACTCCCATGGCTTGTTAGTGACCACAAGCACTTTTCTGTTCCTTATAACTGTGAGGAGGATCCCTGCTCCCTGATTGCTGCAAGCTCTGGTCTGTTGATGCTTTTCTTTGCTCTGGGACTGCTATTTATGACTAAGAACCAGATCCAAGAATAAGCAAAACAACAGAGTTCTACTTCAAAGTTAGCAAAGATCTGTGGACTGAGACATTTGGAAGTTGCTACTTCTGGTACTGCTGCAGATTCAGTGACTTCCAAGGCCTTCTCTTGGTTCTGGGCTGTGTTGTGGAAGTAGGTCCTGGACTGAGTTGAACTTTCATCCAGGTGTGAATTGTATACTGTTTTTATAGTATTAATATTGCTGAAAAAATTACTGCCCTGGTTGTGCTCACTTCACTTGTGTTATTCAGTCATTTCAGTTGTGCCTCAATGTTTATGAATCAGGTTTTGGGATTTTCTTGGAAGAGCTTCTGGAGTAGTTTGACATTCCTATTTTTTTTATTAATTTTATAAATATAATTTTTTGACAACACATGTGCATGAGTAATTTTTTTATAACATTATGCCTTGTATTTAAATTTTCTCCTCCCTCCCTCTACTCCCTCTCCCAGATAACAGGCAATCCTATACATATTAAATGTGTTACAGTATAACCTAGACCATATATGTATGTAAATCCAATTTTCTTGTTGCATGTTAAGAATTTGATTCCAAAGGTATAAGAAAGCAAGGTAGACAGATAGTAGTGCTAACAGTTTACATTCAATTCCCAGTGTTTCTTCTTTGAGTGTAGCTGTTTCTGTCCATCATGGATCAACTGGAAGTGAGTTGGATCTTTTTTATGTTGAAGATATCCACTTCCATCAGAATATATCTTCATACAATATTGTTGTTGAAGTGTATAGTGATCTTCTGGTTCTGTTCATTTCACTCACCATCAGTTCATGTAAGTCTTTCCAAACCTCTCTATATTCATCCTACTGGTCATTTCTTAAAAAGCAATAATATTCCATAACCTTCATATACCATAATTTACACAACCATTGTCCAATTGATGGACACCCATTCATTTTCCAGTTTCTAGCCACTACAAAAAGAGCTGCCACAAACATTTTGGCACATGCGTCCCTTTCTCATCTTTAGTATTTCTTTGGGATATAAGCCCAGTAGTAGCACTGCTGGATCAAAGGGTATGCCCAGTTTAATAACTTTTTGGGCATAGTTCCAAATTGCTCTCCAGAATGGCTGGATTCTTTCACAACTCCACCAACAATTTATTAGTGTCCCAGTTTTCCCACATCCCCTCCAACATTCATCATTCTTTGTTCCTGTCATCTTGGCCAATCTGACAGGTGTGTAGTGGTATCTCAGAGTTGTCTTAATTTTCATTTCTCTGATCAGTAGAGATTTGGAAAACTCTTTCATATGAGTGGATATAGTTTCAATTTCATCATCTGAAAATTGTCTGTTCATATCCTTTGACCATTTATCAATTGGAGAATGGTTTGATTTCTTATAAATTAGGTTCAGTTCTCTATATATTTTGGAAATGAGGCTTTTATCAGAACCTTTAACTGTAAAAATATTTTCCCAATTTGTTACTTCCCTTCTAATCTTGTTTGCATTAGTTTTGTTTATACAAAAGCTTTTTAATTTCATGTAATCAAAATTTTCTATTTTGTGATCAATAATGATCTCTAGTTCTCATTTGGTCATAAATTCCTTCCTCCTCCACAGGTCTGATTGGTAGACTATCCTCTGTTCCTCCAATCTATTTATGATCTCATTCTTTATGCCTAAATCACAGACCTATTTTGATTTTATCTTGGTATATGGATGTTAAGTGTGGGTCCATATCTAATTTCTGCCATACTAATTTCCGGTTTTCCCAACAGGTTTTTTTCAAATAATGAATTCTTATTTCAACAGTTGGTATCTTTGGGTCTGTCAAACTAGATTGCTTTAGTTGTATCATATTTTGTCCTATGTACCTAATCTGTTCCACTGTTCAATTGGTATATTTCTTAGCCAATACCAAATGGTTTTGGTGACTGCTGCTTAATAATATAGCTTTAGATCATGTACAGCTAGACCACCTTACTCTGAATTTTTTTTCATTAATTCCCTTGAAATTCTCGACCTTTTATTCTTCCATATGAATTTTGTTGTTATTTTTTCTAGGTCATTAAAATAGAGTCTTGGGAGTCTGATTGGTTTATCAATAAGTAGATAGATTAATTTGGGGAGTATTGTCATCTTTATTATATTTGCTCGGACTATCCACGAGCACTGAATGTCTTTCCAATTATTTAAATCTAACTTCTTTTTTGTGGCAAGTGTTTTGTAATTTTGATCATATAATTCCTGACTTTTCTTTAGTAGATGGACTCCCAAATATTTTATACTCTCAACATTTGTTTGGAATGGAATTTCTCTTTGTATGTCTTGCTGTTGCATTTTGTTGGTGATGTATAAAAATGTTGAGGATTTATGTGGATTTATTTTATATCCAGCAACTTTGCTAAAGTTTTGAATTATTTCTAATAAATTTTTATTAGAATCTCTGGGGTTCTCTAATTATATCATCATATCATCTGCAAAGAGTGATAATTTGATATCCTCATTACCTACTCTAATTCCTTTAATCTATTTCTCGACTCTTATTGCTGAGTCTAGCATTTCTAATACAATATTGAGTAGTAATGGTGATAGCGGGCAAACTGGTTTCACTCCTGATCTTACTGGGAAAGGTTCCAGTTTATCTCCATAACATATTGTGGTTACTGATGGTCTTAAATATATGCTCCTCATTATTCTAAGGAATAGTCCATTTATTCCTATAATCTCAAGTGTTTTTAGTAGGAATGAATGTTGTATTTTATAGAATGCTTTTTTCTGCATCTATTGACATAATCATATGGTTTTTATTAATTTGATTATTAATAGGATCAATTATATTAATAGTTTTCCTAATATTAAACCAGCCCTGCATTCCTGGTATAAATCCTAATTGATCATAATGTATTATCCTGGGGATGATTTTCTTAAGTCTTTTTGATAATATCTTTTTAAACATCTTAGCATCAATATTCCTTAAGGAGATTGGGCTATAGTTTTATTTCTCTGTTTTCAACCTGCCTAGTTTAAGTATCAGTACCATGTCTGTGTCATAAAAGGAGTTTGGTAGGACTCCTTCATCCCCTATTTTTCAAATAGTTTATATAACATTGGGGCTAATTGTTCTTTAAATGTTCAGTACAATTCACATGTAAATCTATCTGGTCCTGCGGATTTTTCCTGGGGAGTTCATTAATAACTTGTTCTATTTCTTTCTCTGAAATGGGACTTTTTAAAGCAGTTTACCTCCTCTATTAATCTAGGAAGCCAATATTTTTAGAGGTAGTCATCCATTTTACTTAAGTTATCGAATTTATTGGCATAAAGTTGGGCAAAGTAACTCATTATTTCTCTAATTTCCTCTTCATTTTTAAGACTAACAATTTGATTTTCCTCTTTCCTTTTTCTGATCAGATTTACCAAATATTTATCTATTTTATTGGCTTTTTCATAAAACCAACTCTTAGTTTTATTTATTAATTCAATAGTTTTTTTTTTTTTTTTTTTTTTTTTTTTACTTTCAATATTATTGATTTCTCCCTTTAATTTTAGAATTTAAAGTTTAGTTTTTGGTTGGGGGGTTTCAATTTGGTATTTTTCTAACTTTTCAAGTTGCAGGCCCAATTCATTAATCTTCTCTTTCTCTATTTTATTCAAGTCAGCCTCTAAAAATATAAAAATTCCCCTTATTATCACTTTAGCTGCATCCCACAATTTTTGGTATGATGTCTCATCGTTGTCATTATCTTGGGTAAAATTATTAATTGTTTCTATAATTTGCTGTTTCATCCAGTCATTCTTTAAGTTGAGATTATTTAGTTTCCAATTACTTTTTGGTCTATTTACCCCTAACTTCTTATTGAATGTGGTTTTTATTGCATTGTGATCTGAGAAGAAGACATTTACTATTTCTGCCTTCCTGCATTTAATTTTGAGATCTTTGTGTCCCAATATATGGTCAGTTTTTATATAGGTTCCATGAACTGCTTAGAAGAAAGTATACTCCTTTCCATCACCATTCAGTTTTCTCCAAAGATCTATCATAACTAGTTTTTCTAATGTTCTATTTACCTCTTTAATTTCTTTCTTATTTGTTTTGTGGTTTGATTTATCTAATTCTGAGAGTGCAAGGTTGAGATCTCCCACTATTATAGTTTTGTTGTCTATTTATTCTTGCAATTCTCTTAATTTTTCCTTTAGGAAATTAGATGCTATACCACTTGGTGCATATATATTTAGTATTGATATGGCTTCATTGTCTATGCTACCTTTTAGCAGGATATAGTTTCCTTCCTTATCTCTTTTAATTAGATCTGTTTCTGCTTTTGCTTGATCTGAGATAAGGATGGCTACCCCTGCTTTTTTGGCTTCCCCTGAAGTATAATAGATTCTGCTCCAATCTTTGACCTTTACTCTGTATGTATCTCACTGCTTTAAGTGTGTTTCCTGTAAACAACATATTGTAGGATTCTGACTTTTGATCCAGTCTGCTATAAGCCTCCGTTTAATGGGAGAGTTCATCCCATTCACATTTACAGTTAAAATTACTAAATCTGTATTTCCTGCCATCATATTATCCTCCGATTATGTTTTTTTTTCCCTTGTCCTCCCTGAACCCCTTCCCCATTATTTAATTTATGGACCCCACTTGTGACACACAGCCCTTCTTTTTAGTATTCCTCCCCCTTCCTTTTAAGTCCCTTCACCTTTCTTGTACCCTTCCCTTATTCTTCTTTTCCTTTTCCATTTTCTTCTCCCCCCTTATAATGAAGTGAGAGAATTCTCTGAAAAAGAAATATGTCAATTATTTACTCTTTGAGCCTACTCTGATGAGAGTAAGATATGCACAATGTTTCTCTTCCTCTCTAAATTCCCTCAGATGTAATAGATTTTCTATGCCTTCTCCTGGGACATAGTTTCCTTCTTTTCATCTCTCTTTTCCCTTTATTTGATACTATCCACTTCCCTTACTACTTCCTTTTTTATGTTATATCAGTAAAATCAAATTATCCATGTGGACTTTCTGTATATCCACAACAATGATACATTTCTCAAGAGTTCTTTTTACCTTTTTCTTCTTCTCTTCAGTCTTGTGAATGTAGATCAAATTTTTTGTTTGTCTGTTTTTTTTTTTTTTTCTTAGAAACAAATGGAATTCCTCTGTTTCATTAAATGACCATCTTCTTCCATGGAAGAAAATGCTAAACTTAGCTGGATAGTTTATTCTTGGTTGCAATCTTTGTTCTTTTGCCTTTCGGATTATCAGGTTCCAGGCCCTTAGATCCTTTAATGTCAAGGCAGCCAGATCTTGAGTGACCATTATTGTGGTACCTTGATATTTGAATTGTTTTTTCCTAGCTGCTTGCAATGCTTTTTCCTTAGTTTGGTAATTCTGCAGCTTAGCCACAATGTTCTGTGGAGTTCTTTTTTTAAGGTCTTTTTCAGAAGGTGTTTGATGAATTCTTTCAACGCCTATTTTCCCCACTGTTTCTATTATCTCTGGACAGTTCTCTTTGATGATTTCTTGTAAAATAGAATCTAGGCTCTTTTTTTCATCATAATTTTTGGGAAGTCCAATGATCCTCAGTTATCTCTCCTAGATCACTTTTTCCAAGTCTTTATGTTTTCCCAGTAAATATTTGACATTATTCTCCAGCTTTTCTTTTTTTTTCTTTTTTTTTAATTTTGTTTTGTTTGTCTGATTCTTGGTTTCTCAATGAATCATTCATTTCTATTTGTTCAGTCCTGATTTTTAATGAGTTATTTTCTTCTTCACATTTTTAGTTATCCTACTTTTTTGGGAAATTTTAATCTTTTCCTATTCAGAAATCCTACTTTCCTGTGATTTTTTTTAACCTTTTTCAATTCACAAATTTTGTTTCCTTGCATCTCCTGTGATTTTTTTAATTTTTTCCAAGTCAAATTTTAGGACATTGTTATTCTCTATCATAGTTTCTCTTTCCTTTCCCCATTTTTCTTCAAACTCTTTTAACTTTTTAGTAGTCTCTTCTAGGAGAGAGTTATGTGATGGGGGACAGATATCATTCCCCTTTAGGGTGTTATCTGGAAACTCTCTGCTGTTAGCCTCCTCAGGGTTGGATACCCACTCTTTCTCTGTATAGAAGGTGTCAATCATTCTCTTCAGCTTCTTACTCATTGTTAACACTCCTTGGGGTGGTCTGCCCTTGGGAAGGAAAATTATCAGCTTCCTCCAAGACTGGGGTTAGAATGCAACAACCCTGTGACTGGGCTAAGAGAGAGCTCTGGGAGAGAGTTAGTAGCAGGGACCATTGTTTCTGGGCAAACACTTCCAGTTTGAGCTCAGGAGCTTTTCACGTCAGCTGCTAATATCCACGGCCCCACGGGAGGCTTTGGCTGAGGTTTGTGACACTTTCACTGTTCAGCCTTAAACCTCAGGACAGTTGCTCGGCCACACAGCGAGGGTCCTTCACTTGGCACTCCTCGCAGTGCAGTGGAGCCAACCACCTCTGAGGCATTTCCGGGGAGGGGGCAGGGTTCCTCTGTTCTGGGAGTTCCACTGTTTTTGGAGTTTCCCTGCTGCTAGAATTCCAGTGCCTCAGGCAGAGCCCCGCACTATATGGATTAGAGGATGCCCCGGGCTGTGTCCCCAGCTGTTCAGGTACTTAACTTCCCCAGGGAAAAGCCTTGGACAGCAGAAGGTGGTTGCACAGCTGTGCTGAGGTCTGTGTTAGGTTGCTTCTGGATTGGGGTGGTTCTAGGATCTGGCGTTATATTTTAAAATGTCTTGATTTCTCTTCTGATCTGCTGTTTTATTAGCAGAGTAGAGCAATCAGCCTGTGCCATATTCCTCTATCTCAGTGGCTTCTCTGATCCCAGAGTTCTCCCCAGCCCATTTGGCACAGTGTGCTAGTACCTAACCCTGTCTGTGCTGATCTATTTTTCCTCCCCTCGGATCTGACCTTTTCTGTTGGATTCCAGATTCTCTTCAGCTGGTAAGTTGTGCTTCTAATCTTTGTGATTTTTATCAGTCCAGCGTTATTTTTGAAGCTGATTTAACTAGTTGGTATTGAGGGAAGAAGGGAGCTTACAAATTCGTGTGTATCTTTTCTGCCATCTTGGCTCCTCCCCCCATCTGACATTCCTTATTGCAACTCATTTTATAGAGCAAAATGTAAAGCAAAATAACTGAACTTAATTGAAGTAATGGGGTGAATTGAAATCCCTTGGTTTGCATACCTAGTAAGTCTTTGAGGTCACATTAAGGATGCCTATATATTAGTATATGTGTGTATATACATGCATTCATATATATTTACTTATGTGTTTAATATATGTATATGTGTATACTATATACTATAAACAAAACACTATTTGTCTGTACACACATATTCTGCATATATACACATGTACATATTGATACCACTTAGAATGAGAAGAGATAAATAGATTCTTGGCAGAATATGCTCATAAAGTAAGACCTATTCAATGACATTGAAGCAAAAACTTGGGCAACAATTATATTTTGATTTTCAAATTTATGAATTAGCTATTTCAACTACATTAATTCTTCAGAGTTAATACAATGTTTAGTTATCTTTGGTAGGAGATACTGGTGAGTATGAACAAATGCTCAGAAAAGGTCAGTTGATAAAGTGAAGTTTGAGGTGAGTATTGAAGAAGTGTAGTATCCATGCTGACTGGCTGAGAAGACTTAGGAGATAGTTTATAAAAATCATGGAAGTATAAAATGGAATTGCGTGTACAAATAGGTTAATTTTGTTGTAATATAATCTATAAGAGAAATAATGCATAATTATCCATGAAAGGCAGATTGAAGCAAAATTATGAATGTCTTTAACTGTCAAACTGAAAAGTTTGTATTTTATCCTTATTTTATCCTATATTCCATTCTTTCTCATTTTATCATTAAATTTCTATTTATTTTAAGGCAGTAAGGAGCCCCTAAAATTTCTTAATCAGAGAGGAATATAGTCACTGCTATGATGATGCCAATTTGCCTGATTTGTGGAAGTAGGATGGAGTAGGGGATACAGTAATATGTATTTATGGGTGGTTATAGTTAAGGCAGATAAAAAGATACTATAATGAAGAAAGAGAAATGGGTAGAAGGAATAGGCTGTCTAGAACCTAGACAGCATTCAAAACATGGAAACAGATTTTGACTTGATATAATGAATTAATTAATAGTCATTAAGCAGGGAAATTCCTAACTGGGAATTCATCACAATAATGAAATTACAGTTTGAGATTTTATTTTAAAAAGTTATTTAAGCTTGGGAGCCACTGCCTTAAGAGGTTGATAGCTCAATTGTGATTCTACTAGCCCTAGACATTTTTAATAGAGGCCGGATAAGGTAAAGATATTGAATAGGACATTTCTCTTAAGATACATATTATAGGAGAGATCATTCTATGCCCCTTCAAAATCAAGGATATTGCAAATCATTCAATGAATTGCGCCAGAATATAGCATATCAGGTATTCTATCTGATCCTATTTAATTACTGCTATTTCCAAGTTATTAATATTCTTTTAACCTTCCTATAAATATTGAATCCAACTTTTCTTCCAACTAAGGAAGAAAACGGTTTCATGATCATGTGCTTATGTGACCAGTGCTTTTGTTTGTCATGGGAAAAAATTACTTCCTGAAGGATAACTAAGAATGATTTTGCCACCTAGAAGTTATTCTAATTTAACAATGAAAATTTTACAATAACTTAGAACTTAAAAATATCTCTTTGTCTCTTTCTGTGTGTCTCCCTCCCCCCCCCTCTCTTCTTCCCCCTCTATCTGCCCATCTATCTGTCTTTGTGGCACACACACATGCAAGTATACATGTATGGATAGATAGATAGATCTTTATTTTCTCTTCTTAATTTAGTTTCTTATTCTTTTTTTAAATTTTAATTAAACTATTATTTTCTCTTTTTCTTAGTTAAACTATTATTTGACTTTAAACAGCTCACCAAATTTCAAGTGAGAAAAGCATGCCCTAGTAACTTAGGAGCTACTCATAAAAGGAATGATAGGAAGCTGGGATTGAGTTTCAGTCCCAACGATGTTACATACTATGACCTTCTACAAGTCATTTCCTTAATCTCTTAGGGTTACAGTTTCTTTATTCATAATATGAAGATGTTAGTCATCAAGAATTAATTAAACATGTTATTATGTATCAGGCACTTTATGCTGTCTGCTAGGGATACAATAAAAATCAAAAACATTATCCCTGCCATCAAAGAGGGGGAGTCAATTTGCAAAGAACTATTTATGTACAAAATATATACAGGATGAATGGAAGATAACTACAGAAGGAAAATCCTGGCATTAGCTAATTGAAAAGACTTGTTACAGAAAATAGGATTTAGCAGAGATTTGAAAGAAAATCAATAAGAGGAAAAGAGGACAGACAAAAAAAGCACAAAGAACATATAAAAATTTTTGAGTTTCTGAAAAAAACAACAAACATTTAGGAACCTGTTGTCACAAGATTATAGAATATGTAGAGGGAATAATGAATGAGAAACTGGAAAGAAAGGAAGGATCCAGGTCCTGAAGGATTTTAAAAGCCAAACAGCACTTTTATATTTGAACCTGAAGAAAGTAGGTAGGCACGTTAGTTTATTGAAATCTATGTGAAGGTATTGATATAGTCAGATCTGAACTTTAGATAAATCATTTTGGCAGTTAAGTGAAGGATATCCTGAAAGAAGTAGATTCTTGAAGCAGGGAGAGCAATTCTGAGGGCTAATACAACAGTCCAGCTAGTCCAGCGGAAGAGTAACAATGTCAGAAGAGAGAAGGGGGCATTAGAGTAAATGGCCTTCTCAGTCCTTCTCTAACTAGCTCTGTGATTCTAAGTACTAATTGTTTTGTTTGTTAGTTTTCAATGTGATATTCTTATAGATTCAAAATAAAATGCATGTTTTCTAATTGTTATAGATTTAAGATTATAGGATTTATGAATAATTAGAATCTAGAACTGGAAGTGATATAAGAAGTGATCTAGTTCTACTCTTTTGTTTTATACATATATAGGAAACTTAGACCAAGGAAAGTTAAATGATTTTCCCAATTACAGCAGCAGCAGCAGCAGCAATAGCAACTGTAGCATTTCTATGATGCTAATAATAACTGAATGGATGAGGCCTCAATCAAATTGAGATCTGTTAAAGACCTTAGCTTAAAAAGGTCATTATATTATAAATAATATTCATTTATAGTAGCTTAGTATAGACTTTTAAAAAAATCATTATTAAATGTTAAGAATATCAAATATATTTATCTTCATCTCAATTGTTCACATCAATTACTTCAACAAATTTTGGATCTCAAATATATAGTTACTCCTTTAATTGTACAGATTGTCCCATCTATCCACTAGTCTGGTATCTGTGCACTATTTGAAGGTCTTCCTCTAGACCAATCTTCTTAAACTTTGGGTTGAGTTCCCTTGTGGGGTCACATAACTGAATGTGGCAATCATGAAATTATGATTTTTTATCAGTAAATGTTTAATTCACATGCCTATTTTATATTTACACACACACACACACACACACACACACATATATATATATATATATATATATATATATGTATATATACATATCCAAAGTTATATAAAAATTTCTCACATGAAAATCAGTTGAGAGTGAAAAAGTTTTAGAAACTCTGCTTTAGACATTTGGTCATTGTGTAGATATCAAAGTTGCAAGAAAACTTCTTCGATCTTTCTCTCTTTCTTTCCATAGTTGACTGATTCATTTTTGTTTTATTCAGAATTATACTTAACTTTGTTGGGTATATTTTTTAGCCACAACTTTAATTATTTTGTTCTTTGATGTATAGTATAGTATTTAAAAACATGCTCTTTTAAGATTATTACTAGGTTTTGTGTAATTCTGTTGTATTTGAATTGTTTTTTTCTTGTAATTTGTAATATTTTCTCTATGTAAGGTTTGGGGAATTTAGCTATGTTGTTTCTGTAGGTTTTCTTCATAGGATCTCTTTCGGGTGGTGATCAGTAGATTTTATTTTTTCTACCTCTCATTTTGCCTCTTGTTCTAACACTTTGGGATAGTTTTCTTTAATTATTTCTTGAAGTATTAAATCAAAATTCTTTTTTCTTTTTTGGTTGTAACTTTTAATTAGACTGATTATTCTTGTTTTGTTTTAATTTTTTCTTTAGATCTGTTGTTTTCCTTATGAAATTTTTCACATAATTTTCTATTTTTCATTCTTTCTATTTTGTTTTATTTCCTGGTCTCTTCTTAATTCTCTGACTTCCCTTCAACAAATTCTAGATTTCAAGGAGTTATTTTCTTCCTTAATATTCTATATCTCTTTTCTAATTGGCTGACTTTCGTTACACAACTTTATTTTTGTTGTATTTTTTTTTTTTTTTGTTTATTTGTTTGTTTGTTTTTAGGTTTTTCTCAATTTCTCTCACTTGCTTTGCTTTTTATGAATTCTTTGGGGGTAGGTGACCATTTAACATTATTCTTTGGTATAGGAGAAGGTTTATTTTTACTTCAATATATTCCTTTCAAGATGAAATTTGGTCTTCCATATTCCATCTTTATGTTTGGATTGTTTCCCCTTTGCTTGCTTGTTTTATAGCAGGATGTTGGTATAATCATCTCTAGTCCTGGGGTACAGAGGATAGTGCCTGTGGCCTCAGGTCCTCCTTCAGCTATCCCCTCTGGCCTGGAAGTAAAACCAAGAAGCCTTTGACCCTGTAAATGACCATAACCAACAGGACCTGGCATTCCTTATCAGCAGAGCTTCCCTTAATCTTATTGGATTTAGATCCTCACACTGGTCAAGGGTTGAAAGTTCCTGTGGTTGGGCCTCTTAGGCTACTTAGGCTCTAAGGCTACTTCTTAATCCAGCTAACTCCAAGATTTGCCACTTGAAATTTTAGTGGAACTAGTCTGGAAATCTGTATGTGTCAGAACTCTGTCCTGGTATTTTTCTTTCTATCTTCTCAGATTGTCCTAGGAGGATAATTATTATTATTATTATTTTAATAATTATAAATTTTTGACAGTATATATGCATAAGTAATTTTTTATAACATTATCCCTTGTATTCATTTTTCCAAATTATCCCCTCCCTCTCTCTACTCCCTTTCCTAGATGACAGGCAATCGCATACACTTTACATGTGTTACAATATAACCTAGATACAATATATGTATGTAAATCCCATTTTCTTGTTGCATGTTAAGTATTAGATTCTGAAGGTGTAAGTAACCTGGGTAGATAGACAGTAGTGCTAACAATTTACATTCACTTTCCAGTGTTCCTTCTCTGGATGTAGCTGTTTCTGTCTATCATTGATCTACTGGAAGTGAGTTGGATCTTCTTTATGTTGAAGATATCCACTTCCATCAGAATACATCTTCATACAACATTGAAGTGTATAGCGATCTTCTGGTTCTATTCATTTCACTCAGCATCAGTTGATGTAAGTCTCTCCAAGCCTCTCTGTATTCCTCCTGCTGGACATTTCTTACAGAGCAATGATATTCCATAACCTTCATATACCATAATTTACCCAACCATTCTCCAATTGATGGACATCCATTCATCTTCCAGTTTCTAGCCACTACAAAAAGAGCTGCCACAAAACATTTTGGCACGTACAGGTCCCTTTCCCCTCCTCAGTATTTCTTTGGGATATAAGCCCAATAACAGCAATGCTCGATCAAAGGGTATGCACAATTTGATAACTTTTTGGGCATAGTTCCAAATTGCTCCTAGGAGGACAATTATGAACCAACTCTTATTTGTTTTTACCAACACATTCACACCTGAGGCAATTTGTTTGTAAGAGAAATCTGGAGAGGTTGAAAATTTTCTGGCCTACTGCACCATCTTCTCAGAATCCTTTCAGAAGTCCTCTTTAAAGACAGGATTAGCTTTTAATTTTTTTATTTATTAACATGAATGAATTTTAAGAATGGAAACATGGTTGAATGCCATGTAAACAACTACTTCGTTATTTTTCTTTGAAATAATTTTTTGTGCATTATATCAGTATAGGAAGAACATGTGATTTTTGGCCATATTGTACTTAGTGTGACCTAGACCAAGTGAAATAACTAAACTCTTTGTACTTTGGTTTTCTCATTTATAAAATGAAGGATTTGGATTTTATGGCTTTTAAGATCTCCCAGGTTCTAAACCCATGATTTTAATTATGTAAGACTGCTTAGTGCCTCTAAGTAAGAGAACTCAATTTCCTCTAAAGCCTGTTACTAAGTGTATATAGATATGTATATACATGTAATATTAATATAATGATTATTAATATAATTTTATAATTATATTTGAATATAATATATCCATGTTTATGTTGCTGTATAAACATAGAGCTTGACAACTACTCTCAGGGAACTAAATCCTTAATTTGGAGACTGGTTACTTTGAAAATAAGAAGAAGCAATTTGTGAGAAATCTTTGCTAATAACATCTCTTAGTTCATTCTATTTCAAAACTTTACTTAATGATATTTATGAAAAAAAAATTTTTAAATTGGAATAGGATATTCCAAGTTTGTTGCAACGTGCCAGCAGGTCTATTTTACTGATTTAGCAATGACCAAATTTGCTTTTGAAATTAAACTGCATTTCTTTATGTAATTTGAATGATTAAACAAAGAGCTACAAAGGGCTTTTTATACATCTAGTTTAATCCTTTTATTTAAATCTGAAGAACATAAAGCCCAAAAATTCTAATTGGTTCACACAATACCACAAATGTAATAAGTAAAAAAGGCAGAATTCAAATCCAGTTCCTTTTGTCTTTATGTTTAGCATATTTGTACTTCTAATTATTTTAGAATCTGGGAATTTTATCTTGGATAGTGGTGACAGGACTAAATTAACATTCAAAGCCTAAATTTATCATAGCTTAGATTTTAGAAGATAAATTTAACTGCTCATTTGAAATTTTATATTTATGTTAACTCATGTAGTGTAAAGTGCCTTGAATTTGGAATTGGGAAAAAACAGAATTTGAATCTTTATTATAATATTTTGTAAACAAAATCAATTCATTATTCTCTTTCAATTCTAGTTTCCACATCTTTAAAATGGGATACCCATAAAATCTAATTTACAGGGTTGTTTTGAGAACTAAGATAATATATGCAAGGTGCTTTGCAAAGTTTAAAGTGTCTTTTTTAAAGATTTTACTTATTTATTAATATAACACCCCCACCTCTCTGGGTAAATATAACATCCACCAACTATAAGATTTTACATTATGATATATTTGAAAGTTCAAATTGGTTGTTTTTTGTTTTTGTTTTTGTTTTTGTTTTTGTTTTTTTCCTGGATCATGCCTTTCTCTCCTCTCACTGCCACCTCTGTCATTTAAAATAAAATGATAAATAGTATCCATAAATAGTAAGGGAGATATATACATAGTAAAGACTTCTTTTACTGCTACTGTAAAAGGAAAGTTGAGATTCCAATACCATTAGTGCTTATAGTCAATTTAAGGGAGAAGAAATCAGATATCTGTGACCCAGACATATTTCTCTTTTTTCTTTTGGTTTCTCAAAATGTATAACAATATAAGGGGTGTGGCTGGAATTAGTTTAGGTGAAATGTTGTATTTTATTATCTTTCTGTTGTAAATCCAATCAGCCTATTTCTGCTGTACTGAGATAGTGGGAATATTGTCATTTTTAAGGTAAATCCAAAATGCCATTTGTCAGTCTTATTCGTTTGCACAGTATCACAATGCCTGGTTATATTAGATTATATTCCCTGCCCTATGGGAATATTTGTGGAGTGTAGGGATTGAGAAGGGAGGCAGTATGTACACATTTGTCCTCTGCTAAGTGGGGTAGGTATCTACTGTTATTTCGCCTGTTTCATTTAAAAGTAAAAAGACAACTTAAGTTAAGAATTTTTGTCAGAATTATTTATAACTACTTATTCAAATATGTCCTAAAAAGAGTATTACTTGAAGTCATTTGGACAATTAGAAAGTTACTAACTCTTCTTTATTTTCTTTACTACAGTTATTTATTAATAGGAACTCCATACATTGCTTGAATAACTTTGGTAACAAGTTGAATTGGAAATATAGTTGTGATCACACATTTAGTCATAGTTTTAGAGTTATAGCTTAGAGACTTACAGCCTCTCAAATTCAACCAGGAAATATACACAGTTTCTGGGAGACTTCTCTTTCATTAACTCTAGTTTCAAAAGAAGAAATTCATGTTCTGTTAGGGAGGAAAAAGAGGGCCCAAATGATTATGAGGTTGAAAGATTATAAAAGAGGCTGTCAAGGCGATAAAAAATTTACACATGTTGGAAATATATAAGAGGAAATGCCATAAAAAGTCTCCAGAAATCTTGGTGTTTATATAGAGTATAAAAAGGTTCTTAATAGCTTGACCTAAGGAGTAAAAATGGGCATGTTTCAGATTTATGACATATACTACTCCAATATCTGAAAGTCCACTTAAAAATAAAATATATTGCTTTTAATTAGATTTGTATTTAGTAAATATAAATGAAACTAATGAGGGAAAGGAAAGGGGGACCCCCATCTTTCAGCACATAGATAGTAAGATAATCCCATGAGCTGCAGTGTCCCCTGTAAATGAATTTACAGGCCTGAAAACCTAGATTGATAAATAAAAGGTTTATTGTAGAAATTTGGAAGTGAAGCTCAGTTAGAAAGATACCAGGGCCACTGAGCAGGCAGGAACCCTTACATGGTCAGTAGGATACCATGTGTTGGCTGGAGGACTCCTGGGAAAAGGGAGTTCCGGTTCACCTCTTTTATACCCAAAAAATTGTGATAGTGGGGCTGGGCCCGGATATTCAAAGGGTGCCTTTGACCAGGATTTGTGAATCAAGGTCAGCCATGGGTTGAGCAATTAGAAAGGAATCTTAAAGGGACCTCAACCCCCATCAAAACAATGTCAAAAGGATAAATTATTTGAAAATATTTTATCTGAATGGTGAATATGTATTTTTATATATAAAGATCACTTATTATGGTGTTCTAGATAGTAGTATAAAGATCAGCTATTCTCAATTTAAAAAATAACTAATCCAACAATACTCCTTTCCTGAAACTTCTATAGAGTTTCAAATCAGAGTTCTAATCTGGGCTTTGGCCACACTTGTGTAGATCTCAGGATACTCAGTTCCTTCCCAGTTCAGAATACTTTTTTCCTGTGATGATAAAATGACTATTATCCTCATGTTTCACCCCTTCCCGAGATGATTGTCCCCATATTTCTTGTTTTTTAATAAAGATTGAGCAATGAAGGTTATTCCTCATTTCATCTCTCAGTCCAACCCCCAGGATGATTTTAGAATCATGCTCCTCTCTTGTTTACTTCTCTACTCAACCTTTCAGGGATATAAATGGGTTGTGGATGGTTGAATAAATCCTCATCTATGTGTAGCTACATTGGCAATTAGACTGTGCTATCTCATTGCTTAATGCAATCATCATCACTATTGTCCTTTATTCCTCCTTTGCTTCCTTCTCCTTCCATGCCCCCCCAAATAAATAATTCATAGTTAGGCCTATCATTCGGTCAATTTAAAAAGCTGTTTATGACAATACTGGAAGAAATGCTCATTTTTTAAGTTTCCTAAGTCTAGTGAAATATGAAAATAATTTCGTAATTTTACTTAGCCTTCATCAACAATATGTATTGAATAACCCTGAATGTATGGTCTTACACTTATTATTCATTTATATTTAGTTTCCATTTACCTTCAACCAGACTTCTCCATTATATAGAAATCTTCTTGTACAGGAATACCTTTCCACCAATAAAATCCATCTTTACAAGATAATAAATTAATCCAATTTAAAAGTAAAGTATTTTATCACAAAATTATTTTGTATTTATATAGTTTCAATCAAATCAGTTTGAATATTTTTTGCCATTCTTTGTATTCTCAGTCCTAAGCAGTTACATTTAAAAAGTACTTAGTTAATGCTTGTTTACTGACTGAATTGACTACTTTTTTTTTTCTAATCTATTCTTCCCCCAATCACTATCTTATAAACTGAGTAACATTCAAAGTCACCCTAAATTATGGAGAAATTTAATTTTTGTTGTTGACATTGTTGTCATTTTTCACCATGACAAATCTCTAATTGATTAACTCATTTCATAGGAAGAAATTGAGGTGATAATTTTGTCCTAAATGTTAGCACATAGAACCAGGAACCAAGAGTAATGGATTATTTTTGTAAATTTGGCAAAGATTATTACCTAGCCACTGGATGTTTATTTATTTTTTTCTTGGATACTTTGTTAGTACAATGATAAAAATGACAATAATAATACTCGTATATCTTATAAGAAAACCTCTGGAAATTAAATGGATAATTTATTAAAAATTGTTTAGACTTTTGTAAACCTATGTTCTATTTCCTAAATTGCATAATTTTAGAAGAAACTTTAGATGTTACCTAGTCTAATCTATTTCTTTTCTGGTCAAAATATCCCTGAAAATGTCTTTAGTCTCTCTCATGAGAAGAAAATAATTCCCTCAATGAATAATTGTTGACAAGCCAGTTCTTATTATTAATAATAAGAATGAGCATTTTTACAATCATACAAGTTTTTGGATCTTTATTTATATGTTCTTATTTGATCCTCAGAATAGTTCTATAAGCTAAGTACTATAAATACTATCATTATCTTCTCATACATGAAGAAACTAGAAAAGTCCATGTAATTTGTTCATATGCTAAGAATATCAAAGGGTAGATTTGAACTATTGATCATTTTCTGTGTTGTCAGTGTCTTTCTTCAAATGAATTAGCTATTAAATACAAAAGCCCAAATATAGCCTACTTAATATAGTGTTTAGTAGGATTTTCCTTGTTTTAGGTTCTGTCCTTATTAATATAGCTTAATATTGTAACATATCACAGTAAAACTCAATGTCTTTTTACTAAATGTTATAAAGCTAATTCACTATAAATTTTTTTACAAAACCTATAAAAACTTTGAAGTTTCATCTTTTTGATTCATACAATTCCTAAAATTTCTAAAACATTTGTAAATTATGTTCTATCAATTTTTTTGATTATCATTTTATCCTTAATGTGTTTATTAGCAGTCCTAGTTATTAGAAGATCTAAAAAGCATGCTATATTTGGCTTCCTTCAAAGTACTGATAAAAACCACTGAAGAGGAAGAATCCAAGCATATAGTATTCTCCAAAGACAACCAGACTCCTTTTCTTTTCTTTTTTTTTTCCTCTTTTGTCTTCTCTTTTCTTTCTGCTTTTAAGATATTAAGTAGTATAATGGCATGTGAAAGAATAGTATTTGTTAAAATACTTGTTAAAATTCTTAAAGTATTACTTATAAGAAAATGTGTCTGAATTATTAGAAGGAGATGCCTTTAGATATTAGTATTTAAATACTAAAATAAGTAATCTAAAAGTAGCATATAACTACCCTGCAGCAAAAACAGAGTAGTAACTCCAGGTCCTTAAAGGGGTACCATTTTGCTAACATCTGTCAATGGCAGGGATAAATTTCTACCAGCTTCATTGTTGCAAAAGATATTGAAGCAAACAGAATGAGTCCTTTGAGATATGGGAGGAAATTTTGATCATTTAAACAATTCAAAACAGATACAAGGCCATGTCCTGAGCATACAGTGGAAGGTATATATGTATATATGGGTGTATTTGTTTATGTGTATATATTCTTACATTTCTATGTGTGTGTGTGTATGTGTGTAGATACATATAGTAAAAAACTAGAGATGCCTTTTAAAGAATAGGAAATCCAAACCAAAAATTTAAGAATTTTTTTTTAATTTTTGAAGGAGGTTTGAATGATAATTTTTAACAAAATTATTTTGACTTATAGACTAACATGTAAGTAATTTATTTTCAAGTAATTTTGGTTCTATTTTCCAACAAGTCAACATTTTTTCTCCTTGTTAAGCAATCTGAAACAGCATCCTACAAGGAAGAGAAGACATTTCTCAGAGGGAGTCAGATTTGGATCCAAAGCTTGCCTATGATGTATATTTACTGGATAACTATACAAACTCCTTGGATTTTCAGAGCTCCTAGAAACTCTCTAAAACTAGATTTTTTGATATTTTAGTTATCTGTAACTATGAAGGGATTATTCACACCAAGAGTTCCTTAGATAGATGATAGTTCCTGTCTGAGAAAATAAAGGGGAAAAAAAAAATCTCTTTTTTGTATAGTTTAGAAAGTCCTAAATTTCAGGAATTCTCATCAACTTCAAATAATAATTAATATAAATCTACCTGCTAATAATTCCACTTAAGTCAGTACAGAATTATAATCATAAACCTGAAAAAGATTCTAGAGAAAATATGGTCTACCTTTCCACTTTGTACATGAGGAAGCTGAAAAACAAAGGATAAGAGTATCTGACAAGGAGTTTAAAAAATCTGTTTTCAGATCCACCTTGAGACACTTATTAAGCAAGTCTATTAACCACTGTTTGCTTCAGTTTCTTTATCTGTAAAATGGGGATAATAATAACATATGCCTCCCATAATGTTTTTATAAGTGGGAACATGTAAGTGAATTTATGAGTTAAGATGTTACATATTAAAAAACTGTAAAATGAGGATAATAATAACAAATGCCTCCCATAATGTTTTTACAAGTGGGAACATGTAAGTGAATTTATGAATTAAGATGTTACATGTTAAAATAGAGACATCTCTGGGACCATATAAATGTAATATTCATCAGTCTTATTAGTTTTCATACTATCACAATGCCTGGATATATTAGATTATATTCCCTACTCTAAAGGATTATTTGTCAGGGGGAGAGTTGGTGGGAAGGGAGACAGGTATGTGCACATTTGTACTCTTCTAATATAATAACTGTAAAGCATTTAGGATAATTTGTGGAATATATGTGCTATAACATATTATCATACCACATTAGTTATTGTTTTTATTATTATGGGACCAGCTGAAGTTCATATAGAAAATAACAGAGCTGAGTCTTCCCTTATAGCTTTTCTTACTGAAATATCATTATACATCTAACTTGGGGAGGGAATATTATTTTTATGTGATACAGAAAACAAGTGATATGATTATATTTCTTTCCTGTACTATATTAAGTATTTTTTTTATAAATTACATAGCAAGTTATCTTTATGCAGCTGTTCTTAACTGTCAACATAAATAATAGAAATGGAAGAGCTGATAGAAATACATGTATCAGAAAACAATATTTTCCAAAGTGCCTCAGTGACAAAAACCATTGTCAGAACAGCTTTGCTCCATGCCCATGGAACAGATGGACATAGCAAGCTGCTATGTTAGAGCTATGATTTTCTCTGTATGGTTATACCCTCTATTCATGCTTTTGGAAATTCTCCTCACCTCTTTCTTCATGATTTTTGCCCATTTCAGTAACTGGTAATTCAGTTAATAGACACATTTGTGCAAACTATGCCTAAAGAACAAATCTTTTATAACTAGATACCATGATTATACTTCAGAGAATCTACAATATGTAGCAGAAGGGATCTGAGTCCTAATTTTTTATGCTTATTAACTGGGTGAGCCATAGCAAATCACTTTATTTCTATGATCTTATTTGTTCCCTGGTAAAAAGGGAGCTTCATAGAAGTACTTCTACTATTTAGCTAACAGAGTTTTGTGAGAAAAGTAGGATACTTTTTAAGGTGATACATATACTCTTTTTTAAATCATCACAATGCTCATCATCATTTTTATTTTCAGGTCAAAATAGCTCCCTTTAAGACATACAAATTCTTTCATGATGACCAGATATTTCTTAGATTGTATAACCCTCCTTTCCCAAGCTGTGAAGCAAGTCAGTTTATAAAGCCAAAACTACTTTAAAAGAATAGTCATCCTTAGCAATACATAAGTAAAAGTTTCCTTATGAATCATGATTCCTACACAAAAGGCACAGCCTGCTAGCTTGTCCTAGATATGTTTCCTCCAAAGCCAAAGTTAACTGTTCATTCTAAGTTGGGTATTTGTGCAAAGGGAATGATGACCTGGTTTCATTTCTATTCAGCTTTATGTGTAATAAATCTATAGTCATAAAGTCAGGACTCCTTTTAAAACCACTTTACTATTTCTGTTCAATCCACGTATATATATATATATATATATTTTTTTTTTTTTCCTGATGGCAAAATATGTAGCCTTTGTATGCATAAGGATGAGTTAATTTCCCTTTGGCTTGACAATAATTTCTCAGAGATTCAGGATTCATTTCTGTTTGGCTTCCCTACAAGTTAATCCTATTATCTCCCTTATTGACCATAAATAGAGAATTAGAACAAAATGCATTTCAGTGGTTCCATGTATGTACTTATTACATAGTGACATTTTATATTCCCTCCCAATGAGGCATTCCAAGTGATGACAGTAGAATTCGTTAGAAAAAAGCAATAATAATAATACTTCTTTTCATTATTAAACTAGAAATGTCCGTTTTTCCTAAATTTTTCTCAGAGGAAAATTCTGATACCCCAGCTGATTTCATCCTGCAATAATGTTAAAATAAACACCTGTCTTGCATTTAAGCAAATCTATTATCCATTTCCTATGGAATTGGTGGTTAGTGAAGCCATAATTATAGTAACAATTTATCACACTTGCAAAGCCTGATGTCTGGGTCAGGCTTTCCCAGAGGAAAAGGAATGACATTTCCTTCCTGTCCTGTGGCATAATTTGAAGTTTTTTTCACACTATTTCTAGGTTGTGTAGGAGTAAGAAAGCAGATATATTAGAGATTTTTTGTGCTGGGACAAACCAGGATGCAGAATCTAATTCAGCTTAGCTGTGGTTGTTGAGAAGATTAGATACTTATAGGATGATGCCATCACTTCCCTACAAATTTTACTAACCTGAGAAAAATCCCCAATTGTCCCACTTTAATTATAACTCTGAAGGGAAGACCATTCTTCAGCACTCTATTAAAAAATTATTGCTCTAAGTCTTGGTGAAGGAAAAGAAGAAATCCTACAATTCCTGGAAATTTTTCCTGATCATCAAAATTTCCTCAATTTAAATAGGAGGGAGAGTTGGGT
This sequence comes from Sminthopsis crassicaudata, assembly GCF_048593235.1. Classification (NCBI taxonomy): domain Eukaryota; kingdom Metazoa; phylum Chordata; class Mammalia; order Dasyuromorphia; family Dasyuridae; genus Sminthopsis; species Sminthopsis crassicaudata. The sequence continues at coordinate 131,125,618 of NC_133619.1, read as the reverse complement.
TACCCAATTATTTTCATATCTATAACTAGATTGAAATATGTCATGATCACTGCTTTTATTTTCTTTTTAACTAGTTACTATAAGTAAATGCATAGAAAGTATTTTTAAAAGTTAAGAGAATTGTTAATCAAAATCATTATTCATATCATAAAAATAATAGTAATAGTTAACATTTATATGAGACTTTAAGTATTTTAAGTACTTTCAAAATATTTTATTTTAACAAGATTTTCAGGAAAGAGCTATTAACTGTTTTAGAGATGAAGAAACTGAAACTGAGAGGTTAAAAGATATTGCTAGGATCATACAAAAATATAATTTTTTGAAATTTTTGAATTGAGAAATTATACATATATATATATATATATATATATATATATATATATTATACCCCATTATAGGATTTTAATTATACATTGTTAATAAATTATATATGCTGAGTGGAGAATGAAAAAATATTTTATACCTTTCAAAATATGGACAAGAAATATAGAATTATCAGATCAGAGATTTTAAGGAGGAATGGACACCAGTGAACATCAAGTTCAGTATTTTTCTTTTAGAAATGAGAAAACCTAGGCCCAGGAAAGTTAAGTTACTAACCTAAGGCCCCACAGTCAATCACCTAAAAGTAACTCTGACTTTCATGCCACCATTATATGTGTATTTTTTAATAAAGATCATCATTTCAACAACCCTTCTAAAAACTCCTTGCCCCCTAAAATAAATGCACCCTGAAAACAATCTAAAAAACAAATGAAAATACTCCCAGTCCTCACATTAATAAGTGTCAAATAAGAGTAAGTGGCCAAAAATGGAAAGACATGACCATTGCTTCATGGATTTTAAAATGTTTTTGAGAAACAGGATAAATGAAAATTTAGAACCATAAACACAAAGGACAATAACAGAAACTTGCTAAAGAAGAGAAACAGAGATTACTGTTAAATATAGCACACATTCCAAGAAGCAGTATGGCACTCTGGAAAAATTTGAAATTTACAAGACTCAACTTTGATTGCCAGGTCTGCCACATATTACTTTAATGAACTTTGGTGTTTACCTTAACCTCTTATCAATTTAGTTTCCTTTCTTGTAAATAAAATCAGAGTAGTTGATTTCAGCTCTAACAAGATATGATTCATGGCATATTCTGGGATACCTGAAGGTTACCTTTACCATATCCCCCATCATATTTCATAGGAAGTTCAGATTTTTAAAGGAGAAAGGAACATAGCTATGAATGGCAATCTCCTACTCATTCTATTTAGAGTCAGTTTAGGGAATTAGTGCCTTCTTTTTCCTGTTTCTAAGGTTTCTAATTCCCAATAAAATTTTACTTTTCTCCATTTCTCCATATCTCAATTGTTATTCATTACCTTACTATATATATATATATATATATATATATATATATATATATATATACATATATATATATATATATACACACACACACACACACATATAGATATTATCTTAAAAACATGTGTAATAGCTCCTTCTTAGAGTATCTGTGTACTGTTTTTGTAGGTCAAACATGGAAACAGAAAACCTTGTGTTGAGTCATAACTGATATAAAATATCCGATTTTAGTTGATTTAATGATTTAGATGATTAAATGATTTTAATTATTTTAGATGATTTAAAAGGGAATCAATTTACTTTGTGAAAAAATGAGGATTACAACATTTTCACTACTTTACATTATAAGATTTGGAGAAAAACAAACTTTGTAAATTTTGTATCACTACATGAATGTTAACTAAAAGATGAAAGGATGTGATGATATTTAATTGGATGATGGAGAACCATGTAGGTTTAGTGTATAAAGGAGTTAAGATGGAGATAATACTTGAAGATGATTTTTATTTAAAAAGCATTTATGAACAGTAATAATATACAATATAATATATTATAATATATAATATTAGGTACAAAAATATTTATAACAGTTCTTTTCTGGTAAAGAATTGGAAATTAAGGAGATGCTCATCAATTGGGGATTGGCTGAACAAGTGATGATATGTGATTATGATGTGCTCAGAAAAATCTGGAAAGACTTTCAGGAGCTCATGCAAAGTAAATGTGTCCAATGTAATAGCAATATTGTTCACAAGACACTACTATAAACATTTTTGTACATATAGGTCCTTTTACTTTTTTGGTTTTTTATCTCTTTTGGAATATAGAACTAGTTATGGTATATCTAGGTCAATGGATAGGCATGATTTTATAACCCTTTGGGAATAGTTCCAAATAGTTCTACAGAATGGTTGAAGTAGTTCACCAACAGTTGATTTATGCCTCATTTTCCTCCCATATCCCCTCTAATATTTGTCATTTTCTTTTTCTGTCCCATTAGCCAATCTAATAGCTAGGTATTACCACCTATTGTTTTATTTGCATTTTTCCAATCAATAGTAAGTTAGAGCATTTTTTCTCCATATGGCCATTGACAGCTATTGTTGCATTATCTGAAACTTGTTCGTATATGTTGATCATTTGGGTATTGGTTCTTATTTTTATAAATTAGACTCAGTTCTCTATATGTTTAAGAAATGAAACCTTTATCAGAGAAACTCGCTTTAATTATTTTCTCCACAATTACTCTTGCTAACTCTATTTCCCCTGTTTATTCTATTCCTTTATTTTCTTTCATTCTATTCCTCCTCAAAAATATTTTGCCTTGGACTATCTCTTCCCCCAGTCTGCTCTCTCTTCTATATAACACTTCTATTACCTTCTTTTATCCCCTCTTACTTTCCTGTATGGTAAGATAGATTTCTATGTCCAATTTGTGTTTATGTTATTTGCTCTTTGAGCCAATTATGATGAAAGTAAGGTTCCCTCATTCTATTTTAGGGCCCTCTCTTCCCCTCAACTGCAAAGGCTTTTTATTTTTTTCTTTATGTATGATAATTTATCCCATTCTACCTCTTTCATTCCTTAATTTCACCTTTTTTACATAGCATCTCTACACATTCACTAATAGCTATGCCCTCTATATAAAATCCCTCTAAACTTACCTAATATCTAGAAAATGTGTTTGAGTTACAAGTATCATCTTCCCATGTGGGAATACAAACAGTTTAACCTCATTAAGTCCATTATGATCTGTCCTTCCGGTTTATCTTTAATGCTTCTTTAAAACTATATATCTAAAAATAAATTTTTCTTCTCATTTCTGTTCTTTTTATCAATTTTTTTTATCAACAATTCTTGAAAGTCCCTTATTTTACTGACTATATAGTTTTCTCTTGATGTATGATATTCAGTTTTTCTAGGTATGTAATACTTGGTTATAATCCTAGTTTCTTTGCTCTCCAGAATATTATATTCCAACCCCTACAATCGTTTAATGTAGAAGTTGCTAAATCATTTGTTATTCTGACTTCAACTTCATGATATTTGAATTGTTTCTTTTTGACTGAGTGCCTTATTTTCCCCTTGAACTTTCAAAAGCTATGACTTTTGTTATCTTTTTTGTTATCTTCTGAGTGTTTTGATCCATTGTAAATTTCTCTGGTCACAATATTTTTTCTGTTGTTTGCTCATTTTCCCAGCTGATGACTTGACTTTTAACTCTTTGTTAAAGTAGGATTCCCCTTCCAGAGTGGATGGTGCACTATCCCAAATTTTAGGAGTTTTGTGCAGCTGTTTTTAAGAGATACTTTTATGGATCTATATGTTTTCGATTTTTCCAATTTGGTATGATCAAAAGAAATGTGCTTACTTTTCTGGCTTGTTCTCTGCTCTGTGAAAAAGTACATTCTTTTCTGTCCTGGGACTGTGAGGGGTGGTGCTCTTTGATCCATCATGACTATAAACTCTGGTGTCCCAATAATCCTCCTTGCTCTGGGATTATCATTTAGAACTGCAACCTGGATTTGAGTATTAGCAAAGCCACAGAATTCTGACTCAGTGTTAGCAAAGAATCCCCTGTATTTTCCTTCTGATCTTACATTTGACACCTTTATCATCTATGGTCTGAGCACTTTGGAAGCCAACATCAGCACTGCTGATTAATTGACTCCTAAAGCCTGCTCCTAGTTTGCTTGGATGGAAGCTTTGCTGCTGGGGCATGACCTGGACTGTGCTCCATTCTCACTCCATTGTGACAGATCTTTCTTGTCTAACTTCCAAATTGTACAGAGCTGGAAAATTTCCTCACTATGGGTTGTTGCTTTGTTGTTGTTGGATTCTGCTGCTATTGAATTTGTTTAAAATCATTATTTAAAGATATTTTGAAAAGATTGGGGCAGATTTCAGGAGAGTACCTGACTTTTCTTTGTCATTTTGACTCAACTTCCCCCACTATTTTATTTTTTTTTTTTTTAGGGATAATCAGGCCAAACTTTTTTGCATGGTTATGGTTGTCTTTAAAGAGCCTTTGCAATATTGCTGGCTATGCAATAAGCAACATGTCATTTATGTTATCTGCCAACAGAATAAATGAAGCAGGTTCTATTTTATAAGAAATAATTTTTTCATTTGAAATCTGAGTTGTCCCTTTCCAATAAAATGGCAATCTTTGGTAACTAAATGGTTTCTGCTTTATATTTTAGTAGATATTAAAAATTAGAGGGTCATTGATGAAAAATATCTGTGCATTTATATCTTTCTAGTAATATCGTAATATTTTAGCATCTGCATGGAAGATAATGAGACTTTAAGGTCATATTTCCCTCCACCAAATCAAATACTACTTATACTTAATAAATAGAACAATGGATTCTTATATCCTTTGCATCTTTCAGTCAGTTATGTTATATGTGTCAGTTATAAATATGTACACTGATAGAAAATATTATTTTTCAGCATTTGCTTTGTTTCTTTTAGGTCTATAATCATGAGTTAATAAGATAATATTTTATCTCTAAAGAGATCTGCAATTTTCTTGCTGTGATTACTCTCTATATTGACACAAATCGGCATCCTTTTAGGCCTTTATTATTTTTAAGAACTTCTAAGTGAAGATGGTAAATTACAATATTGTCAAACTAGTGATGGGTATCTCACAACAATTCCCTCAAAACAAAAAGACCCATTTTCATTAGTCTGGATTTGGATTTTGATAAGATTTCGCAGAGTTTGAGTTCTAATGTGGTAACTGTTAGGAACCCAGAATTGTTTCCCATAACTATGAGGTAAGTGGGATTTTGGCAGAGAATTAGAATGAAGGCTGTGGAAGCCTGTCTCCAAGATATGTGTACACTGTGCAAAGTTAGTCCCCAAGGGATAAATGTTTTGGTCATGGGAGCCTATAATTTATATGTTCATGTAAATATATAGGCAAAAGTAAAACACTCATAATGATTTGGAATTCAAGAAGCTGGAAATACCTTTTTGTTAGCTTTAAGAATGTCTGTACTGTTGCCCTTTTTCCTGTGTGAAGTAAAATATGCAATGAAATAATCATGATTAGCTATTATCCAAAAATATCTTTTATAAAGAAATACATCTAAGGGACTAGTTAGGAAGTCAAATTAGCAACTACAGGGCATCCCTAATGGTTCCACTATTTTGATAAGGGACAATTAAAGAAAAGGATTCTTTGTAATCCATTGTCACTGTTATCAGTCAATTATCAGTTAATCCACAGCCTGGTAGATCAGGAAAACCTTATTATAGGTAGCCTCCTTGAAAGCACCTAAATCATATCTATTTTCCCTTGAATCTCTATAATGAAAATACCTGGCAACCACTGCTAGTCTTAGGCTTTCAAGATATCAACTAGAAAATTCAGGTACTCTGCACTTTAAGCTTTCTAAATAAATGCAATATAATTACAGAGAAAAATGTCATAAATCTCAATACCTTCAATACTCCCTTTAGCTAAATAATAAAATTATTCTATATTGTTTAAGCACTGTTTAAGGAGAAAAACACTTAAAGGAATTTTGAAAAATGTCCTTTTTAATTGAATCCATTTCATAGACCAATAACCATTTATATTCACCATTTGAAGTAATCATTTCCAAATATTCTTTGGAAGAATTGCATCCACAATATAAGAATTCACCTTTTCTTCTGGCCTCTTCCCTAGTGATTTAGATAAACCCCAAACTTTCTTTTCCATATTCTTTATCTTATGTTTGTCTATGTGAATGTTAGTATATAAATCTATTGAGGACAAAGGAATTTAATGATTTTTCCTTTGTATTTCCAGTATTTAGCATAATACCTGGCACTTCTAATAAATGTTTCTTGATTGATTGTTTGGTTGATTTATTAGATTCATATAGGACACAATTCAATTCATGGCACTAAGAAAATGACAATGATTTTGTGAGATTATTGAAACTGAATTGTGAGGGTTTTCTAAATAATACATTAGTGACCTCAACCTATGAGTATCTTACCCTTAGCAAAAGTCTACATGTATAGACTATATTTCTTCACTTTTTTTTTTTTCTTCTTGGAATTGGATAATCCTACCTCTTTCAATCCATTATCTGTTGTACTGTTTTTGTTTGTTTGTTTGTTTGTTTTATTGTTTACAAGATATATGTATTTTCTAAGTGGACATAATCTACATGATAAACTTCCTTTAGACTCTAGATGATCTATCTTAGGAAAGAATATAAGGCCCTATCCTCTCCCAGTAATATTTAAGAAAGTATATTTCTCTCTCAGAATTATGGGAAAAAAGAAAAAAAGTCCATGATTTTATATAGGTTTCTTTTTAATTAGTATAAAATTCTTCCAATTTTTTCTACTGTTTCACCATGCAATTATCGATGATCTATATTAATTTTATCTATTTATGGTTAAGACTTACTGATTTTTTTTCTTTCTTAATTTGGTTCTTTACAATATTTGGGCTACTCTCCATTAAACAAGCCAAACAGTAATACATTTATTGTCAAGTAAGTGCCAGGCACAGGGTTAAGTACTCAGGATATAAAGGATGAAACTATCCCTTTTCTAAAAGAGCTTATTTTATAATGGTGAAGACACAAGTAGGTGTGAAGGAAGGTACATGGATTTGCTGATTCTATAAGTTCCCTTTGAGGCTTTGGTCTTTCAGAAACTTAGAGTTCTGAGAGTGATAAAGTTTTTATCTCACCCCAATACTAATCATAACTAGAGTATGATGTAAGTATTGCTGAAAATAGGTTCAATTGTTTATATTTTGTTTTTTTTTCTTTTTATGTATATTTGAGAGATTTAATATTTCTTTCCAAATATAATTCACTATAGCCTAAAATTGTAACTTATATTTGGAAAGACAAAAGCACAACCATATTGGTATCAATGATTTAAAGATTTAAAAATATTGCTTTCTACTTCACAATCTCAAGTTACATATTATATATAGATAGATAGATAGATAGATACAAATATACATGCATATATGTATTTATATCTATATATACATCACATAACATCAGAGAGAGATCAAAAATCAATATAACAATATTTTTCTACTTTCTTATAGCTTAATATAGAACAATGAATAAATATTATATATGGTTCACCAGGAATTTCCATTTCAACCTAGCTGTTTCTGTTTAGTTTATGATTCATTTTTTAGTCAATGTATATTTCATGTGATATCATGGAAAAAACCTTTTGAAAGACAGCAATATATTGAGATAATCACATTTATGCCTTGTCACTGATATATTATTTAATTCAAGAAAAAAATCAGCTATAAATTATCATCTGGGATATTTTTACTCATTCTTGAGTTGAGATATATATATATATATATATATATATTTCCATGGAATCTCTGGGGTTTGAAAGCTAGGATAATTGTTCTGCAATTTTTAATAGCATCTTTGTGATTCTTTTCCCCCACTTATCTTTCATCTCATAGGTCCTCCAAAAATCTTGAAATGTCATTATTAATAGCTCTCAAATTTCATTAGGTAGCTATTAATTTTCTAGGATGACTTTCCTAAATCTGAAGTTATTTCATCTATCCTTACTTTTACTAATTAAATCGTAGTTTTCTTTGGATCTGTAAGTTCAACAGAGGATAACGATAGAGAGTTATTCTCATACTTTTTCCATATCATATCTACTTTGCCTAAATTCTGAAAGTAGTAGTCTTTCATTAAAATTCATTGGAATTATTTAAAATGAATATTATATTCTTTCTAACTTTAGTGAAAGATGAAAAAAGTGCTCAAGTTAGTGAACATGAATACTCTATGATGAAGGGTAACTAGTCAAATAAATTTTGCAACGGGTAGCTTCAGCCTTTGTATTTTATTCTTGTAGTAGTCTTTCTTCCACTATCATCTCTTTCTTCAAATGTTCAATGACATTTCTTCCAACTTCCCTATCTGAATTTACTCCAGGAAAAGGAATTGATAACCATTGGTTTCTTTCATCATATGATTCAAATACATGCTGCTTTTGGAAAGAATATTATTTGCATTTTAATTTTTAGTTATAGTTGTAGGATTAAAGATTTTGCTCTAGTTTAATGAATTCAAAAATCAGATGAGGGAGGTATTTGAAGTTCAGTCTTTTGCATTGCTAGGAAAGTTATCTTTTATGTTTATCATAGAAAATTATTGTAATAATTCTTCATTCCGAATTCAATTTCAGGAGGGGGAAATGACAGGGCTTTGGGCTTTTTTTTTTAATGGAAACTGGAAGAATTATATGTGAATAATATTCTGTAGTTTTAGATAGCTGAAGCTCTTTATTGGCAAGGGAAGGATAAGAAACATAATTCCCCTCCCAAACATATTGAAGGAAGGACGAAAGAATTATGGAGAGTGCAAGATATTCTAGATAAGAGAATTCTGGGTGCTTTTGAGATCTAAATAAATCAGTCCATATCATAAATAAGTCTAGAAATACAAATATACAACAATAATAAACCAATTATAAATGAATTATTCTGCTTTCCTGAACTGAACATAATCATGACTAGTAAGAATTTTGTTTGACTCTGACAGATTTAAGAAATGATCTGAATTGACAGAATTTTGCTATTCCACTGACTACCTGATGCTCCATTCCTGGGAACTAACAAATTTATCCAAGCTCCTCTTCTATTCCCTCACTTTCCTTATCCCTTCCAGAGAACTGACGTCACTTTCCATTGAGGATTTTCTGCTCACTTTAAACTATATTTACTATCTCTATTTTTACTGTGGATTTTGTTTGCTGAAAAAGATAAATGGATTGTTGTGTTCTAAGTGCTAGCTATAAAAATGTATACTGCAAATTGCAGTTGTTCAATTCTTTCAGTCTTGTAAGACTTTGTGCCCATATTTGAGGCTCTTGGAAAAGATAATTGAGTGGTTTTTCATTTTCTTCTCCAAGCAGGGCTTAGTGACTTGCCTCTAGTTACAGAGCTAATAAGTTTATGAGGATATGTACAGTCACAGATTTGAATCTTCCTGACTTAAGCTCTACCCACTGCATTATCTGGTTGCTCCATCTAGACTGCAAAGAAAAGAACAAAAGAGAATCTATGAAAGCAAATGCCCCAAACTTACATTACTCATTAATACAGGACTTTCTCTGTCTGGAGATAAAAGTAAGAGGTTTATTTATTTATTTAGAAATATAATTTATTATTTAGTGTTATTTAAAGACCCTTTTATTTTAAATATGTTTCTGATTGTGCCAAAAGAATGTATTAACACAAAAAAACATGGTTTGAGGTGATTTGTGTGAATGAAATATAAAACATAGAAAACATATCTAAAGAAACAGGACTGCTCTACATACTTGCATTTCTTCATTTGAGGCTAAATCAACTGATTGATTTAATTATACTTCTAATATAATTTTGCCATTTCAATTAAATGACCCTTCTTTAGTCATTTGAAATCAAATCCTTTTTTATTTTTTCCTTTTAAAAACAAATCAAAATCCATTTATGTAATTAAATACTTGTAAATGCATTATAGACTTTCAGAAAAGGTGGATATTATTACTTAAATCTACTTATTTGGGGCTGCCATTCAGAATTCTACATTAAAGATCTATATAACAGAAATAGAGGTAAAGAATGCACCAATGATTTTTATTGAAATCAGCAGTACGTCAAAAATGAGGCAAGAAGAGCTGCAAGCTCTTTCTATTTCTCCCCATTGGCTTTCATGGCTCAGTATCACTTCTCTGAAACAAAAAACAGATGGTAGGGAGGATTTTGGCTGTTACTGCTTTTGCCAGCAACAGTTAGTTCACTTTGGCAGTGGACACGTTGGGTATATCACACAGTACTAGACATTGATAAAATTGTAGGCTAGATCCTTTTAGTATTTTGAAAAGCTGAGGTCTAGGGAAGTTTAATAATTTGTCAAGTCACATGGGTCATAAGTGGCAGTGTCAAAATTTGAATCTAGATCTTTGATTCCAATGTGCTGGCTCTTTTCACTGGAAATTATTACTTCTATCCCACAAAATGAGGAAAGGGATCAGCTTAACTATTTCTCTCTACTTCAAAGGATGAAAAAAAAATGGTGTTCCCTTAATAGAAAGCAGTTTAAAGAGGAAAGCTGAAGCAGGTGCTAAAAAGACATTCTATGTTTTGGACAGAATAGCACAGACAATTCTTTTCATTGCTAGAGGGAAGAAGACATGAGAGAGAGGGGAAGATAAAAGTGATTCCATAGGTCTACAGAAGAATTGACTTGAGCTTTGGTGCCTCTCTTTTTCTCCCTGAATCAACCAATTCCTGAATCATAAACATCAGTTAATCAGCAATTTGCATGGTCTTTGCCATGCTCTGAATGGATGCAGAGGCACTCTTTTTTATCTTGCAAGTCAGGTGGCCTATGTACTTTTCTTAAGTCCATTAGATAATTTCACGATGTAAAGTCATTCAAATGCATTAAGAGAGTCACTGTCTAGAATGAAATGCTGAAGAGAAACAGAGAACATATAGAAATCTAAAGACGTGCTACCTTCTGAGTGTTTCTTGAAAGATTTATAATTTTTTTTTTTTTCTGAAAAGAAGAAAATCTCAAGGAAGTCTGTCTTATGATTTGGGAAAAATTATTTCAGGGTTAGAATAGTATGGATCCTAGTTTCTTAAATTGTGGTTAGGAACCCCATATGGGGTCTCATAACTGAATGTGGATCTTCTAAAATTATGACTTATGATAAGCAAATGTTTGATTTATATACTTAATTTAAATACCTTCATAACCAGGATCACAAAATTTTCCCAGGCTAAGAGGAGTGGCAAATGGAAAAAGTTTTTAGAAGCTCTAATGAAACTTGGAATGTGGGAATTAGAGGAAGAAGAGTAATTAGCATAAAAATTGAGTATAGTGAAGGGATTAAGGGGATAAAGAAGACATGAGGAGACCAAGTTTAAAATAACAGAGAGAAAATTTTATAATGAAATATCTAATGACTACAATAATGAAGATAGTAAAAGTTAGTAGGGAATCACTAAATGCTAGAATTACAAGTCACCAAAGAACTCATCTAGTTTAGCACCCTAATTTTATAGGTGAGGAAAATAAGGTCTCAAGTTGAAAGGCTTTGAATAAGACTATACCTTTCATATGGTGACACACTTAGAAATAAAACCAAGACTTTTGCCTCTCTAAGTCTAATATTCTTTTCACTATACCTTATTATCTAAGGATTGATTGAAGGATATAGGAATGTTTATCTTAGAGAAGACATTAAAATTTCAAAAAATATAAAGGATTATTATTTTCAAAAGAAAGTACTGTTTTAAAAATTGCAAATTTCCAAACAACCCTAAAACAGAATGGGTTGCCTGAAATGAAACTTGAGTTCCCACTTTCTGAAAGTCTTCAACTGGAGGCTGAATGACTATTCAGACATATTATAAAGAGAATTTGAGCTCAAGTATGGTTTGGCCTAATTTCTGTTTCTTTCCAACTCTGGGCCTCTGATCCTGGTTCTGCTCACAAAAACTCATTATTTATTTATTTTTTATTATTTTATATCTCGTTTCTGAACATCTGTTTCTCATCAGTAAAAGTAGAAATGGACTTCTTTGGCAATCTGAAGAAGTGCATCTCTGCAGAAGCCTTCTCATAATAATGCTATCAAATGAGTGAAGAAAATGCTAAGTATCAGTTACAAATTAGTGTCTGTGTGTGTGTGTGTGTGTGTGTGTGTGTGTATATGATAGACACACAGAGAAGAGAGAGAGAGAGAGAGAGAGAGAGAGAGAGAGAGAGAGAGAGAGAAAGAGAGAGAGAAAGAGAGAGAGAGAGAGAGAGAGAGAGAGAGAGAGAGAGAGAGAGAGAGAGAGAGAGAGAGAGAGAAAGAGAAGAGATTCCCCTTCCCCTCTTTTCAAGGTTGATTCCCCTCAAATCTGTTTGGGATATCTGCTGAATATGAGAATCATTTGTAGAAGATAATTATTTACTTCAGCAATGAAATAAACTTATTGAACCTTGAAGGTGTTTATATTTATGAAAAAATACATTTTATTAGGAGTATGAACTAATTTGGTAAGCTCTATAAAATTAAAAAAGAAGTGAATATTTCCTATTTTCCAAAGAATTGGAAGCTTTGGAGCTTTGTATCCAAATCCTGATAATATCATTTCCTCCTTGACTCTGTGCACTAAAGAGCTGGTTATAGTTGAGGAATTCAATTTAAGTAGTAGTAGTTTACTATCTTCTTTATATTTGTTAAATTTGAACTCACTGTAAACACTGATGTCATCAGATATATTTCATGAGCACTTCAAAACACCTAAAATTAATACTAAGTGGCGAATCAGAATCATCAGCAATGAAATGAATCCCAGAACATCTCATTGGAGTGATGATTCTTGCAAGAAAGTTTTCCTGATCAAGAAATGTATTCTCAATGAATGACAGTGAGACTAAGCAGCCAAAGTGAATCATATATTGCAAAAAGTATCAACCACAGAAATGTACCTAGGACACATAAAAAAAGTCATACATGTGTCCCAATGACACAATCAAATATGTAAAAAGCAGTTTCAGATTAGATGGTAAAGGGGTATAGCTAATATACTCAGAGCACTAGATAATAATATTGTTTTTCATTCAGAGGAAAATCTACTAAGGTCTGTAGTGTCATACCCTTACTTATAGATGCTTTTAAAAGCCTTTTTTTTCCTCTTTTGCACTTCTGAATCCTCTGAAGATATCTTGGGTTTACTGGCTAGATTTCTTTCTTAAGGATCAGGTCTTAAAACAAAACCAATATGATTCTAAATGGCCACCAATAGATCCTAGGTCAAGCCCCATTAGGTCAATTGTTTGGATCCTGGTTGACTCATTTTGAATGTAGGAGCAATCATTTCTTTTTTATCTAGAAACCCTGAGGCATTTCCCCTCATAGAGTCATTTATTCATTTTTTTATTTATGTATTTATTTTGACTAGGTGAAAAAGGAGATTCTTTGCCTCAATTGCTACCTAGCCTTAATCATTGAATGGGTCTGTCAAATTGAGACCTGTTGAAGATCTTAGCTTTAAAAGGTCAAAGGTCCCATTTTATTCTGGGCCATCTCCTGTTATCTTGATGTACATCTTTCCATTGGAATCAAAGAGCTCTGGAAGTAAAGTGAGGCAAGTAATCTTGCACAGCTCTCCCTCACTTAAATCCAATTCACTTGTATGTCATACCATCACCTTTTCTTTAGAAGGAAGAACAAATAACGACCTCAGTCAAAGGAAGGCTATTTGTTGCACTAGAGCTTTTTCCAGTAAGAGTTAGCCTTGGGGAATGACTTCACTAGAGACTTCAAATGCAAAGGATACCATATACAGAAAAGGAGATCACTTAGCCCTGTTTTTTCAGAAGACAATAGGGATGACTACATAAAAATATAGAAAGAACAAATTGATTACATTTCAGCAATAATTTTAATCAATAAAATTTATGAGACTGTCCAATCAGTCCTGCAAAAGAAAGAGGAAATTCCTATAATCACTTAAAACTAGATATGGGCAAAGATAGACAAAAGACTAAAGGAACAAGATGGAGGAAAAAGTAGAAACACTAAAGATAATATTATCCTGAATTGAAAAAAAAAATTTACAAAACTAATTTTTAAATATTTTTCTCTCACACTGAGATTTAAATGAATGTTAATGAAGCTGTTTTGCATGTTTCTTTGTAAAATTTTATTTACCATTTTTTGGGGGCATATGAAAGGGGGAGATGGCGTGTATTTTGTAATTTGCTAGAGACCAATATAATGAATTTTATTTTCTTTTCTACATTTTTATCAGTCATTATCTGAAACATGCTCAGGCTTGAGTTGTTCTTTATAGTAGTTTAACATAGTTTAATTCACTCATCAACAATCTGGCTCATTAGAAAGAAGAGGCTACTGGGGGAGGAAATCTTGCTTTTAAGTTGGTAGTGAACTTTCCTTCTCTGCCAATGCACCTGCCTTCTGCAATGCCCAGATAAGAATTCTGAAGCAGTGCTATGTAATCACTATAGTTTAGATTCTCACCCCTGGGGTACGAGAAGCAATTGTGCCAACACCAGAAACTGTGAAAACACCAGAAACTGTGAAAACACAAGAAATGCAGCCTTTAGAGTTGTCCATACTGACAACCTCATTTGAACCAAATAAAAGTTCTTTAAATATATTTTTTATTTGTTTAAACAATATTTAAGAAGATTATGCAAGAAAATAATGGCTGAGTTGTTATTGAAAATGCACTATCTAAGCAGAGAAATAGCCTGTAAGCCTTTGGACTTCCAAAGGTGACCATCTGGCAATGTTCTGTTAGGAAAAAAAAATCAACAAATAGTGGAGAGCAGGAGCTACTGTTTCTTGAAGAGCTTGATGATCTTGACATTTAAGGTCACATGGCAATTATTGATATTGATGCATTTTAGAAATCAAACAAATTCCCTTTATTCTCTTTGCAGATCTGCACACTTACCTATCATGCCTGCTGAATAATCAAGGGATACCTAAGAATCAAAAAATCTTTTAGCTGAAACTGGAATGCGAATAATAGACAAAAATATGTCATTGTCCAAATTAATTGTTTTTATATTAAGCTTTTCAAAATCATTAAAACAAAGATCTCAAACTTTTGTTTTGGTTTTGTAATTATAAAATTCAAAGTAGAGTTTTCCTCTCAATTTATAGATGAGGAAAATGAGCAAAAATAAAATGATATGACTGTGGTTTCACTGGACAAATTAAGAAAACACAGTCATGTCCTACTACACAAATATGTGTGTGTGCATGGACATATGTACACATACACATGTGTGAACATTCATTTATATGTATGTATATGTGTGAAAGAGAGAGAGACAATGTAAGATTAATGGATAAAGAGTTTACTTTAGCATCATGAAGATAGGGGTTTACATTTTGTTTCTAAAACATGCAAGCTGTTGGGATAGAGGGAAAGTCACTTAACCTCTGGGTGTCCCAGACAACCCCTAAAAACCTATATACCTTTATATAACTTGCGTTTTAATCCATAATCTTCCTGATATCAATTTATTAAGCTTATATTGTTTATCTTGTTGAATTTCAATTTCCTGAAATAATTCTCAGAATTTAGCTGGGATTTTTTAATAACTGAAAAATATGAATATCAAATCAGAATAAATGCACCTTTATACTTTAGACATAAAGAAGATATTAACAAATTCAATGTATGCCTAATATGCAAAAATGTACAGTAAGAAATCATATTTCTTTTTTTTTGTAAAATTATTTGAAACAAATAAAAAAATAAGAAAAAGTTCAACACCATTGTTATATGCACAGCAGAACACAAAAGAGGATTCAAAATATAAAATAATAAATTTTCATTTCAAGTAAATTTATATATAAATACTATACATTATATTCAGAGCTGTACATCTTTGCTTCCTTGTATGTGTGTATGTAAGTATAAGTATATGTGTGCATACACATATATAAACATACATACAAATACATGCAATACATATAAATATATATCTATAATCATACACATACATTCATGTGCATCTATCTTACACTGTACTATGCTTATTTGTCCTCTGCTTTTATAAAGGTGGATAACATTATCATTCATAAGTCTAAATCTTTCCTAACTTTAAACTATAGTAATTCACCATTTCCTAAAACCATAGCATTATTCCAACTTTATGCTGTCTAGTTATTTTAAATAGGCTGTAACAGTATTGATTAATATGGTTGACAAAAAGTATAGTTTTCTTAATTTTCTCTTCTGATTAAAGCTATTTTAGCTTTAACTTTATCTGAGATTATAATTACTGTCCTGTTTTTTAAAAAATCTCATAAATTATACTAATAACTTTATTTTATATTTGCATGTATTTCTTATTTCCTATTCCTTCTGATTCATTTGCTTTATTTCTACCCACTATCTTGCCCTTCTGTTACTCACTCTCAACCCATCAAGATCCCTCCCTTATCTTCCCCCTGCTTTTTATCCTTGGCCTCTTGTTTCTATAGCCACATACACATATACACATATACACACCTATATATGTATATGTAGTGTTGACGTATCTTTCCCCTTTTAATTCCATTCTCATTAATCTATATTCTTCTCCACCTTTCCCCTAACTTTATTCCCTCACTCTTTCATATTTTCAAAATTTATAACTTTTATGTATTGTTCCCTATTTTAACCCATTCCTCATGATAACAGACTTCCAGAACTAACAGTCCTCCTCCCCCACCTAATTCCTCTGTGTCAATTCTTCCTCTCACATCTCATTTTGTATTAGATAATTACTCTTTTTACCTTTTCCCATGTGATTTTGTTTTTTTAGAATCACATCACATTCAGCTCTATACCACTCTCTCTTTCTTACTACTTAATTACTAATGACAATCTTAGACATATGATTTACATTTCTACATACAACAAATAAAATCTGCCCTTATTGAGTCCCTTGTAATTAGTCTTATTGCCTTATATTTCTTTTGGATTTTATATGTCACATTTCCTATTGAGTTCAGCTCTATTTTGCAATAAAATCCTGAAACTTTAGCAATTTATTGAATGTCCATTTTTATTCCCCTCCCTGCAGAATTATACTTAAGTTTGCTGAGTATGTTATTTTAAGTCACAATTCCAGTTATTTTACTATTTGATATATAGTGTTCTAAGACTTGTGATCTTTTAGTGTAGCTGCTAGGTCATGTGTAATTCTACTTGTGGCTCTGTCATATTTGATTTTTTAAAAATTTTTGCTCTTAACATTTTCTCCTTAGGGGGAGTTCAGAATTTGGCTATGATATTCCTGTAGGTTTTCATCATAGAATTTTTTTCAGGTGATCAGCGGATTTTTTTTCCCCTATTTCTACTTTCCCTTCTTGTTCTAATATTTCAGAAAATTCCTAACCCTAAAAATTATTTCTTGTATTATTATATCAAGATTCTTTTTTTGATCATAGATTTTACGAACTTTGATTATTCTTCTTTTCTCTTATCTGTTCTCCAGATTAATTGTTTATCTTATGAGGTGTTTAACATTTTATTTGATTTCCCCTGATTCTTTATATTTTATTGTATTATTTCTTTATCTCTTACAACTTTGCTGGCTTTCCCTTGCCTAATTCTAATTTTCAAAGAGTCATTTTCTTCCTCAGGATCTGAATCTCCTTTTCTAGTTGGCTTTCTTTTTCTTATATATTTTTTAAAATTTACTCTCTCTCATTTCATTTTAAAAGTGTTTCTTTTTGTTTTTTGGTTAAGTTGGTTTGGTTTTTGCTTCAGTATCTTCCTCTGAAGATATTTCCTGGTCTTCTCTATTCCAATTATAACTTTCTATATTTGGGTTCTTTCTCTTTTGACTGGTCATTTATCTGTCTATCTATCTATCTATCTATCTATCTATCTATCTATCTATCTATCTATCTATTATGTCTGTTTTATCTATCTCCCCATAATAGCTTGTTATTGTAATCACCTCTAATCCTAGCCTTTGGGGTATTATATCTCTAATCTCAAGTCCTCTTTCCTTTCTTCCCTTCTGGCCTGGTAACTGAAACCAAGAACTCCATTGTTATGTAAGAACCAGCTGGAAGTCTCCCTGCTTCACTACTTCTTCACTCAGCGGGTTAAGGGCTGATACCTTCTTGTCCAAGGCCATGTTGTCAGCACAGCAGAGATTCCCTCAATCTTTCTCAATGAGATGATGGAGTTCCCACACAGTCTAGCAATTGAAAATTCTTGTGTCTGAGGTGCACAATACCTCCCAACCCCAATCCAGCTAGCCTCAGGGTCTAGCTGCTTGTTGTTTCAGTGGAGCCAGCCTGGAGGTATTTACACCTTACAGAAAGCAAATCTCAATTTTTGGGATCTTTTTTTTTGGGGGGGAGGGGAATATTGTCTTGTTTATTTTTCTCTTCTACATTCACTGAAGAACCATTTTGTCTTGTTTGTGGGAAAATCTGGAGAGAGCTTAGAGTTTTTTGATCTACTGAACCATTTCCCAGAATCTTTTCTTTGTTTTATATTAATAGCAGAATGTGAATGCTCAATAAGTACATATTCAGATTGACTCTTATTTAGAATATACATTCTTCATTCTACTTTTCCTAAGATACAATACATTAAGAAAATGATTTTATAGCAATGCATTTTTAACTTTTAAAAATTATGACTAATACATTTTTCTTGTAAATTTATTGTTTCTAATTTGAATGTATTTACTTCAAGAACTTTCTGCCATCTTTCAGATAATTTCATAAAGAATACTGAAAAGCTATAAAAAAATTTATAGAACTCACTGAACCAATAAGTCTCTATTGTATTATATACATTTTAAATTAAATTATACATCATTATTTTAACATATTTTTCTAATGCCATTATAAAATAGGTAGGGAGAGTGAAATT
Organism: Sminthopsis crassicaudata; assembly: GCF_048593235.1. Lineage (NCBI taxonomy): Eukaryota > Metazoa > Chordata > Mammalia > Dasyuromorphia > Dasyuridae > Sminthopsis > Sminthopsis crassicaudata. The sequence goes on along the minus strand of NC_133619.1, from coordinate 131,106,825 downwards.
TATTTCCACTATACAAATAAAAACCCCCAAATATTAAAATTTTACATGACATGAAAAAAATAAAAACAATATGATGACAAAACTGAAACTAGAAATTTGAAAACTGAAGTGCCTATTGTACTGTGCTGTTTCTTCCACCATTCTTCTACCAAGGTACACTTTCATGTCAGCCAAATAGAAAGCAATTAAGGGCTTCAATTCAGACAAAGTTAAACTAAATATAATAGGTACAAATAGTATAAGAATCCTTATGTTATTCTGCCAATTAAAATGAAAACTGCCATTTTTTGCATTCTTGGAGACAATTTCAGAGAGCAAGGATAATGTCAAAACAAAAACATGGGAATTTTATGTAGAATGATTGTCAAACATTTTAAAATAATTAACCATTTAATTCTATAATGCTAAATTGATACTATGTATGAATTAGTCATCATCACTTTAATGAAAAGTCAAACAGTTGTACCAGTCTTTCCCAATATCCATCAGTTTAATATCCAAATTTCTATGATCTTTCTCTCTAGACTTTTTTGTGGAAAATCAAAATAAAATAATTTTAAAAGTTATTCACCATAAAATAAGTCCACCATAAAATAAGTCAAATGCTGATTTGTTTATTTTAGTAGGGAAAAGATTAAAACATAAGAGACTTCAGTTATACCATAAAATATTAAAAATTATCCACAGTTTTTTATTATAGAAATTAGAACATTATGTTTCAAAGTGGGCAAGTGATAAGTTTAAATCAAAACAGCATGTTAATTGCAAACTTAGAGATACTCACATATATGAATTAGGTGATGCAGTGCACAGAGTGTTGAGTTTGAAGTCAGGAATACTCAACTTTGCAAATTCAGACATTTATTAGTTGTGTGATCTTGGGACAGTCATTTAATCCTGTTTGCCTTAGTTCCTCATCTATAAAATGAATTGTTGATTGGAATGGGAACCAACCCCTGTATTTTTGAGGGGAGGGGGGGAAAGAAAAGAACAAAACAAAAACCTTAATGTGGTCTTGAAGAATCACACCCAACTAAAATGACTGAATAACAATCTGGGCTAAAACATCAATATTTATTTCACTTATTCTACTTCTTTGCTAACTTTCTTTGATTCCCAACATGCTTCTGAAATGTACAGGCAAACTAGTTCTCCATCCTCATCATAAAATTATAAATGTTCACATATAAATAATTTTTAAAAATTAATAAAATCTTCACATTTATGAGCAAAATTTAATATTATTCTACCTTATAATTGTTGTTCCCCCAAAGAATGGATGGTATTTTGGTAAGATTATATGGAATCCAAATCATGTTATTACGCCTAAAGTTTTAAGATGCAGAAAATCAGAAAGAAACAATGTCTAAAACTCTAGAATCTCAAAGAAATAAACATACCAGAAGTTCCCAAAGGAAACATGCCATCAATAGCAGAAAGCAGTGACTTTCCTTCTTTTCTTCTTTTTCCATAGAGTTGCTATCATTTAATCAAGCCAAGGAAATATATTCAAAGACGAGTCCTTTGGAAGCGTGCTCAAAGTAAATATGTGAATATATTGCTATGTTTTGTACTCACAAACTGCCAATATGCTCTGGTGTATATATATTAAAAAAAAATAAATAAATTTTCAAACCCTATAAATTGACATCCTACATTCCATTACCAAGAAGATAGTACAGTAGCTGGCATAAAAACCCAGAATAACTGAATTTTAAATTGGAAAGATAGCTTAATTTTATCTATTCAAATCTATAACAAGAAGTAATCCCCATTAAAATCTTCTAAAACACAATCATTTAGTCTCTATTTGAAGACATTAAATGAATGGTAATGCATATTTCTTGAAGCAGACAATTCCATTCATTTAACATTAATTATTACTAAGTTTTTTTCTAGACATTAAAAGTTTCTTCTTTGTGTTGGGGATTTCCAGGCTTATGATGTATGAGACAAGGCTAGGGTGAAGTAAAATAATTTACTCAATTTTCTAAAATAAAAAGTAAAAGTTTATTTTAAATTACTGAGAGATCTCTGTCTCTCAGTGGACAAAAACTCTTAGGTGAAATTAGAGTTCTGCAAGTTGGTTCAGCCAGAGTACTTAGTTATATGATCAGAATTAGGTCTTGGGGGCTTTTGAAACAATAGAGAAGGTTTAGGCTTGAATAGACTTCAGTAAAGTTATAGAAAGTTTGATTGGTGGTAGTTCAAATCTATAGAAAGCTTAAGTGGTGGTACTGAATATTAATTCAATTCTTTTGAAAGTTAAATAGGGGTACTTAGCTTTAGTTCAGCTCTATAGAAAACTTGGTTAGTGTCAGCTGAACTCTATAGAAAGGTTAATTAGTGGTACTTAACAGAAGTGGTTTTGGCTTCTAGGTTGAGATAGGATTAAAGTCAAGGTGACTGACTACTGATTTTCTCATATTATTTGCATTTTATCTAATTATTTTTGGTTTTGTCCTTTGGGACCAAAGAGAACAAATTAAATTTCTTTTCCATGTGAAGAGTCTTTAAATACTCAAAAATTTAATGTGTCTTTTGAGTCTTCTCTTTATAAGGCTAAATATCATCACGATATTTAACTGATTCTCATATAACATAAACACAATTTTCTTCAGTGTTCTAGTTGTTCTCTGGGAAAGATTCTCTAGTTGATTAATCCTTTCTATATCATGATATCAAACTAAATAATAATTCTTATCAAGACAAAGTAGAAAGATATCATTTCTTCTATATTTCTAAAAGTTATGTTTAAAGTGCCCCACATTGCAAAAACTTCTCCCTCTTATTAGACAAAATATGTGTCACTTTCTTATTTAAAGGTTACCTTTAGATTGGGATCAGGAGTAGAAGAGACATAAAGGGAAAGGCCTGCTCCTTTAGCAAGAACTACCATATTTAGTATACAATAGTTTAAGCATAGCAATTTAGCTAATTGAAAGATTCTTGCAGCAAACAATCTGCTTCATGCTTATTTCCAATACTTCAAGCCTCAGAGCAACGAGAGTATCAGCTAGCAGGTAAAAATTATTTAGGTCATGCCTGTATACAACAACTGTGGGGGTTTCAGATGAAAGGAGAATGGTAAAGATAAGTATTGTCCTGGGTTGCTGTCTAATATAAATATACTTCTTGATATCCAGAAATGAATATATTAAAATAGTATATATACATATACTTTCCATCTCTTGATACCAACTATACTCATATTTATGTCCATGTGTATGTGTGTGTATATGTGTATTATCCATATAAATATGAATAAGAGAAATGATAATACTTTAAATTTCAACAACATTATGTGGTTTATAAAATGATTTTGGTGAGGGCAGTGATGGGTCTGCAGTTCCTCTTTCTCCAAAATTCTATGGGCGATCTGTCAGAAAAGAATTTGCCTACTCAAAGCTGTGATAAGAAAGGCTTTATTGGTTAGGAAAAGATGCCTAGAATTCTTGGAGGGCAATATAAGCTTCAGGAGAGAAGAAATATTGGAAAGAAACATAATCTGAAAACTTTACTTTATACAGAAACACAATAAAAGAACAGGATACTTAAGAATACTTAAGTTATATCTGAAAAGTCGTTTTCTGCTTCCAGAGGATATGGAGAAGTTTGTATAACAAAAGAGTTCTTCTCCAGAGAATGTAAGTCCTTTTAAGTAAGAAAGGAGTTCTTCTCCAGAGACTGTAAATCCATTTAAGTTTGTATAAGGTTTTTTTTTTTTTTCTCTTCAACTTTCATTTTTTTTTTTTTTTTCTGAGAAAGGAATGATATTTTGACTGAAAACCACAGAACAAAACATCTTGCATAGGGAATTAAAACTCAAGATAATTAGGGAGATAAGAAAACAAAACACAATAAAAAGAAAAGAAAAGCAAAAAAAAAAAAAAAAAAAAAATCTATACAAGTTGCCAGTCCCAGATGAAGTATAATTCAAAATACAGAAATGCATAGTAGAATTGATTTTTTTTTTTGAAAGTAACCTATTTTATTTTATTTTATTTTTTTATTCATTTTTCCAAATTATCCCCTCTCTCCCTCCACTCCCTCCCCCCATGGCAGGTAATCCCATACATTTTACATGTGTTACAATATAACCTAGATACAATATATGTGTGTAAATACCATTTTCTTGTTGCACATTAATTATTAGCTTCCGAAGGTATAAGTAACCTGGGTAGATAGACAGTAGTGCTAACAATTTACATTCGCTTCCCAGTGTTCCTTCTCTGGGTATAGTTATTTCTGTCCATCCTTGATCAACTGGAAGTGAGTTGGATCTTCTTTATGTTGAAGATTTCCACTTCCATCAGAATACATCTTCATACAACATTGAAGTGTATAGTGATCTTCTGGTTCTGCTCATTTCACTCAGCAACAGTTGATTTAAGTCTCTCCAAGCCTCTCTGTATTCCTCCTGCTGGTCATTTCTTACAGAGCAACAATATTCCATAACCTTCATATACCACAATTTACCCAACCATTCTCCAATTGATGGAAATTCATTCAACTTCCAGTTTCTAGCTGTTTGTATAAGGTTTTGTTGGTGATTTTACAGACTGGGCTGTCTGGTTTCCCTCTCATCAATTTCACATACATTATTTAATTTAATTTAACTCTTGTAAGAATTGTGTGACATAAATAAGAAAGTTATTATCTCTAATTTACACATGAGGAAATTAAGGCCAAGTAATTTTTTTAAAAATAGTTTTCTTTGGAATTTTTTTTTTTTTGTTGATTCACAAAAAATTGCTCTTCTTCTACACACATTGGAAAAAGAAAAAGAAAACTATTATACCATATTGAATATGCATTCAAACAAAACAATTTTCTGCATTGCTCATTGAAGCTTTGCAAAAAATTATATGAAGAATTTTATCCAATATGCTATAGCAAATAGATAGGACAGCTAGGTGGTGGTGCAGTGCATAAAACATCAGGCAAAAATTCAGAAAGACTCATTCCCTGAATTCAAATCTGCCTTCAGACAATTACTAGCTTTGGAATCCAGGAAAGTCACTTAACCTTATTTGTCTCAGGTCCTCATTTATAAAAAGGTGGAAAAACAAATGGCAGACTATCTCTATACCTTTATCAAGAATACCCTACCTAGGGTCACAATCAGTCAGATGTGACAGAAGAGGATGGCAAAGCTACTCAAGCAATAAGGTCATCTGATTCCCCAGGTGAAAAACATATATTACTCTGACATATTTATTTTTATTCTTGCTTAAAACAAATAAAATATTCTCAAGATTGTAATAAAGTTAATATTCAGAAAAAGACTCAGATTCAATGAAATTTAATATATTGCTAATGAACTATGTTGCAAGGCACTGTCTATATATTAACAATTCATAAACTGACACCATACAATCTGTATTCTTAAGCAGCTCACAGTTGTACAGGAGGTAGACATATAAACAAATAACTTAAATATAAATCAAGGATAGACAAATGCCAAGGAAAAGTGACGTAAAAATTGAGATTTAAAAGCAATCACTTTATTTTCAGAGACAAGAGCTCAGAGTAAATAAAGAAATATGATTCCTGAGTCAGAGTTTTAAGAAAGCAGGGGGATTTGACAGATGTTATTTCATTCTTGGCAGGGCTACTTTATTCTGTGCTATTAATTAAAAATAGATAATAGCCAAATTCTGGAGGGTCTTGAATCCCCAAACCAATCGTTCACTTGCCTTTCATTATTGGGAAGCTAGTGAAGTTGTTTGGACTAAAAAACAGAAGCATGATCAACTCAGTTGGTTCTATAAAGCAGTGATATCAAACTTATAAAAATGGACACCATGAAACTGGTCTGTCATATTGACTCAGAAAATCACACATTAACAATATTAACAATAACATAAACAATATATTTGATTGTTTTTCTTTCAAATTTACTAATATTTCCCATTTAAATTTAAATCTTTTTCCTCATCTGGGAGTGTTGTGATTGCCTGTGTCTCTGACACATCTGATGAAAAAAAAATGAGAAGGGAGACAAATACAATCTCAAAAGTTGTCTAATATTATAGAATAAGGCAATGCTGTTATGTGGATGGTGGAGGCTACCTTGAAACTCAACCACAATTCTCCTTCATGAAACCTGGTACTCCAATTATTTCAAAATGTATAGTTAACTGCAGGTTAAGTAGTAGAGAGACTTGCATTTTTGTACTAATTAATCATTCCTGGAGACTGATTAAGGAAAATGAAAAACTGATTAAACTAAAAATGTGTAGCTATAAGTAAGACTAAATTCAAAGGAATATCAATGTCCTCTAACAATAAGGAATGTAAAAAACAATATGGTCCAGAATGACCTGTATTTTTTCTAAATTATTTCTTTCTATAGTTTTCTATATTGCCTGGCACCCTCTTTTCCTTCAGGGTGACTCCTTCCTAGGAATTATCATTTTAGTAAGGAATTGTCATGATTCACCTTACTTCCTTCAAGGCTCTATGCAAGACAAACTATGTGAGAAAGATTTGAAAGAACTGGAAAGATGTGAATTCTGAGCTATTTTCAGTAAACATTAAAAAGTCAGGAATAATTGAAGAAGTGTGAAAAGACTGGAAATGATCAAATTCTGTCTTAATTTCTGAAAATGAAAAGAACACACACAGGTATATGTATGCTATATCTATATCTATAAATCAATATTTATAATCTTTCTTAACTATGATTCCTGGCAAAAAAAAACAAAGTAAAAACTTAGAATAAATTACAAAAATGATCATCTGGAAAGGAAAGTACTCATGAATATGAATTAACATAAGATCATAAAAATATGACTGAACAAAATTTTGCAATTTAAACTTGAGATATATAGAGCTTTGGACAAGGGGAGTGAAATTCCATCACTAGTATTTATCTTTATCAGGTGATATGTGGAATATTTTATAAAGGTTTGGAGACTAAAATTTTAAAAGATGGTTGAAAAAATGGAACATATCAAGAAGAAAGAGAATTGGATGATGTATTATTATTATATTATATTATATTATTATATTAAGTGGATCACTTCAAATATCTTTGGATTTTTAGCTCAATAAAATAATAAGGGAATATTTAATAGGCAGATACAAGAATTTGAAGTGTTACCATGTAAAACAGGAATATGACTTACTCATGAAGTAAGAAGAAGTAAACTTGGAAGGTACAAATAGAGCCTTATTATAATGAAAATATTTTAACTGTTACAAAAGGAGAATGAGCTTTTTTGTGGTTAGAGGGCTATCATAGTACACGTCTTAATAAGGGTTTGTATGACCACTTTTCAGGAATGTTGTGCAAAAAATTACAGTTTTGTATAGCATGTATATTAAATGGTCTCTCAAGGTGACCTTTCTTTACTAAACTGACAGTTTCAAGAATATTATATTAGTGGACACGTTATACATTTCAATTACTCATTTGACAAAGTTCCAATATGCTTGTCAAGAGAGAAAAAATGTCAGGTGAGGTATGTTTGAAACAGATTAAGTGACAACAAACAAAATGATACATTGACGAATCCCTGTCAACCCAAAAAGAAATTTCTAATGGAGTTGTTCAAGGAGTTTTCTAGTAGAACTGCCAATTTTGATTAACATCTTTGATTGTTAAAACATATCCAAATTATATATAGTTCACAGTTATAGATGGCATACTTATCAAACATTTGAATAACAGAAAGATAAGAGGAATAGCAGATTTAAATATCAGTAATGGCCCAAATCTAATAAATTTGAATTCAATTGCACAAGTATGAGACAGCAGAAATTTGACTAGACCATTTGTAATGTTGGCATTTTTAGTGGGTTGCAAGTTCATTAGATTCCAGAGTATAGCATAGAAACAAAATGCTAGAGTAATATTTCTCTTCTTTAATCTTTCTTGTTTTTTTTTTTTTACACCTCCTCCTCTTTATTTTCAACTCTTCTTCCTCCTTCTCCTCCTCTTCCTCCTCGTCTTCTTCTTCTACTTCTTCCTTCTACTCCTTCTTCCTCCTTTTCCTCCTCCTCCTCTTCATCTTCTTCCTTCTACTTCTCCTCTTCCAAGGATCTGTTCCTTGTCTGGCCTGGACTAATTTATTCTTTCTTTGGTAACTTTGTAACTTCATATCACAAAAGCTCACCATATTGAGACCAGTTTTAACCAGAGCAGCATAGCACTTCCATCTTCAAGTTGATTTGTCTCACCTTCTTCAGTAATTGAAGTTTCAGGTATTTATAACATGTCCAAACTAACACATTTGTAGGCTGCATATTCCTGTATGAATTAATTAGAAACTAGGCTTCTTTTTCCTTTGTATTCTTTCATAGTTCAAGACATATGGAGTAACATATATAGTTTTAGAAGTCTAATTTTAAGAAGATACTAAACTAGTGTGGATGCAGAGAAAGGTAATCAACATAGTGAAGAGATTTGGAATCAGCTCCAGGGCATATTTATGGCAGGGGGAATACAGAATTAAGGACAATATCAAGTTATGTTCAAGCATTTCAAAACTATTTTTCAAAAATGAAGTTAGACTTTTTTTGCATGGTCTCAGAGGACTAGGACTCAATTAGAAACAATGGGTAGCAATTGTAGAGAGGCAGCTTTTAAACCTTAATAATGAGGGATTTTCAACAGAATGGTCTACCTCAAAAGGAAGTGGGCTACATATCACTGTAAATCTAACTGAAAGTTAGATGAAAATATTTCTAGACTTGGTTCTCTTTGCCTCTTTATTTACTCTTTGTTTTAATGTTACCTTATTCTAATAGGAAGGGTATCAATTCATTCTGGTTGTCAGTAGAATAGGATTTGCATAGTTGACAAAAAGCACAATTCTAAAGTTTACACATTCTATAGTGTGAGAACAAAATGGTAGCATAGAGGTTGAGAAGCTCTTTATGTGCTTATCTACAACCATACTCATTCATTAGCAACTCTATTTGATCTTGATTGTAGCATCAGAAATGTTCCTAGGAAGCAAAGGTAGGGTAAAATACATGGCTAAGTTTTCCACATACAGAACTGAACCTGTGCTCCTTGTCTATGATTGTTCCTATCTGTGATGAATTTGCTTTTATAACAGGAGTAGACAGACTACAATAGGTTGTACAAAACCAGGTGGTAGATCATATTTTGCCCTCCCAGCCCTAGGTTATTATCAATAAGTGTTAGGGAACACTCCAATACTGGTGATCTGATTGTCTCCTCATGATCCTTTCTCCCCCATCCTTTTGTTCCATTTCATTAGGAAAATTTGGTGCATTCTCTCCAATCACAGAGATAATGTATAATATCCAATTCCAATTTAAGGGTACCTTTTCTAAAGTAAGAAAAGAGGTTTTATATAAAAAAAAAGGTTAAAATATGCATATGTAAGTCTATCACCTTGAAAAGTCAGTATAAGACTTTATTGTCTTAATGAGGTCCATCATACACTTTTATTTAGATTTTCCCCCTGAATATGAATGCTGACATCTCGATTCCAAAGTATTCTAAAGTGCAAATGGTTTTTAATATTCCATAGAGTTAGCTTGATATTATGGGTTACATTAACCACTAAGAAAAAAATTTTAAAAATAGAAAATGAATACAATCACAACTATCTGAATCATTATTAAATAATTAAATAAAGTTTACAGGAGTAGACAGACTACAAAGTTTACAGGAGTAGACAGACTACAATAGGTTGTACAAAACCAGGTGGTAGATCATATTTTGACAGAATACAAAGTTTACAGGAGTAGACAGACTACAATAGGTTGTACAGAACCAGGGTTTACATTACAACCACAGTGGGTTACAGTAACCACTAAGAAAAAATTTTAAAAATAGAAAATGAATACAATCACAACTATCTGAATCTTTAAGTAATTAAATAAAGTTTAATTATTTAGTTATTATTAAATAAATTTTATCTTAAATTGTCCATAGACTTTTTTATTACAATTATATAAGATAATAATCATAAAATGAACCATACATTTCTGTGACTTTTTCAATCATTAACATCTTTAATATATTGAAATCACATCCACAAAAGATAAAGAAAAGGTTGCTTTTGCTGGGAATAGAGTAAGACATAGGCAGAAGTGTTGAGAGACAAATTTGGAGAATCCTATAGCTATTGTGTATAATTTGCACACGAGAGTGAATTTTCTAGTATTATATCAACTGTCTTCAAAACTCAAAGTAGTAAGATAATGGGAAATTCTCTACATCACATCTGCTTTAGGGAACACATCTGTGTAGGAGGGAAGGTGTATTTCTGGAGAAAGGAATTTGAAGAAGGAAGGCTAGATCATCCCAAAGGCAATCTTAATGGGCAATTACATAAATGAAAAATTGAGATGAGTCAGTTACAATGTTGCCACAATGCTTCCTGTTCCCAGTCTGCCAATATATCTTAGATTCACAAGTGCATAAGATGGTATTGGGTTATGATTAAACCTGAGATCATTTGGAAAGAGAAATTAGTATAAGTATAGTGTGGAGTCTTTCTAATGCATTAATTATTTGCTTCTATTGTTATTCCTCTGAGAATTTGGGAAATGGTAGCCAACATAATGTAATTAGAATAATGGAGAAACCACTCAACATATTTGAAAATGTGCCAGATAATGTCACTTATTTTAATAAGTCCTTTGCCATTTAGTATCTCAGTGATTTCAACAATAAGATTTCAGATCTGCAAATCAAGTATCTTTAGTTTACAAGCATTCCTCCTTTTCTCACCTATTTGCCTTGTTGTCAGCAAGTAACAGACAACTATTACTGATGTTCATTTTAAGACAGTTTCTTTTCTGCTCTCACTTTTTTTTTACAGTCAGATGATTCTTTTAACAAAGATGAAAAGATGACTATAATACAGTTTGTATGAAATTTTGTTCTTTAGCAATAATTTAAAATCAGAGAGATTTTATAGGAAAATGGAGAAAATTTAACTTGTCTAAAATAAATTTATAAGAAGACTCCATTATACATATGTTAATAGGAATAATTATTTTAATTGCCATTGATTTCCATAAAATTACAATTATTTTTTAAAAAAAACTTTGCTATGCTGATGATATGCAATAGTGGGTTCATGTTTTTAGAATCATGATAAAGATCATTTAGGTATTTAGAATTTTTATATATTTATTTATGTAGCTCTTGCTATTATATATAACATATAACATTTGTCACAGTCACATGATAAACAATTCATATGTTTGATTTTATAAAGTAAGATTGCAAATCACATATGAGTTGTATATTTCCCTTTTTTATGTGGCTCATTGGTGTTATTTTTATTCTAACTAATTTGTGATTTAGAAATTTATACCAATGTTCAAGATACAAAAACTAGTTTAATCATATGAAAGATGACTTGCTTATCCTTGCCTTTGGCTGAAATGCCTTTCTAAATTTGCTACATTTTAATGCTAGAAACCTGAAATTAATTAGATTAAAAAAAAATTCCCTCCAAGATTTATTTTGTAAAATAGTTTATTTGTGATACTGATTTATAGAATTGATTGGAAAGAAGGGCTTTGTATTATTTTTCTTTTGGCATTTACAATGATCCCCATCCCTCAAAAAAGGGGGTGGTAGGGCTCACCTCTTTTTTTCTTTTGAAGTTGTTACAACTATCCTAAAAACAAACAAATAAATAAATAAATAAGAACCAGATCACTTTTTAAACATGCTCTTTCACTGAAAAATTCTGCATGGGAGAGTGGAGGTTTGGGAAGAATGAGAATATCCTATTATTGGTGGTAAGAGTTATTTCATTTATTTGAGAGCAAGACTTTTAGTCATTTAGTAGTTCTGGGGAATCTAGATCAGTAAGGTCTTGATTTTGTGACAGAATTTGCCCAAGAAATTGGCCTCATGTCTGACTACTAAGTGTTAGGCAGTTGTTCATTTTACAAGTTTCTATCTGATATTTTTAAGGCAAGAAGATGTTGTTTCCATCCTGCCTGATCTGTATCCTGAGCATGCCCATTGCTAAGAGGGAAATTATTGCTTCATTTCTATAGAGAATAATTGCTAAAAAGCCTTTGCAGTTACTTTATTGCATGAAATGGTATGTTTTATAGCAGATAATAGCTTTTTTTAGGTAATTTAGTATTTGTCTCTATTGCAGCAACAAAGAGTCACAAAGCATTTTCCAGCATTCTGGCACCTGCACAAGGCTGTGACTTATGAATATGCTAATGTGTCTGCAGCCAGAACTGGCATTGGTTCAGTACTTGCACACAATTAGTGTTCGTTCAGGCAACCATCAGTACTGTGATACCAAGTTTAGGAAGCACTACTTAAATTAATAAATGCAATGTAAAATCTTTTTTAGAAAAAAATAATCTTTTTACCCCTTTCCTACATTCTACAACTACTTGATATTTGATATTTTTTTTAACTCATCTCAAGTTATTTTTTCAGTAATATATCTGGGATACTTAATAAAGATGTAAAATCCCTCTTTTGTGCCATTGCATTTCATCTCATCCCAGGCAAGAGTATGTTTACTAGCTGTGTAAATAATGTGTAGAATATTCTGTCCTCTTTGTCCAGGACAAATGCTAGACAGAATTCATATCCCCAAGGACACAGAGGAAAAAAAAATCTATTACTCTATCTAACATTTGGTCACATCACCTTCCAATCATAAAGGAAGTTTTGATTGAAAACTTGAACCATCTCCAGATTACATTATGACTTTCAATGTCTGTGGGGTTTCTGCTTCACAAACAAACAATCCTTCCATTGGCAATGGTTGTAAAATCTTCTAAGTTATGGCTCACTTTTGGAAGACTCTCCCATACTTAAAGGCATATAAATATTCACAAGAGTACTACACTGTGTGTGATATCCATTAAAAAGACTGAATTTAAAGATGTCTCAGAAACAGCTTTAAAAATGCCTGCCTGAAGCCAAACCACTTTATTCAGATAGCTTGTCTTTTACTGTGTGGTATGTTGTCAATGAACACTACTGATAACAGAGTTTTGTGAAATTTGTTTTTCTTTTTTCCATTTTTGTGTTAATGAAATTAGTTAATCTATTGAGAATATTTTCTAATTCATTTTTGAAAATATCACTAATCTCACCATAAGTAACAATACATATGTTAATATGAAATCTTAAGTTCCCATTTTTCCCACCTGCCTTAAACAGAGGCAACATAATATAGAGAATTTAGGAAAAGAAGTATTATTAATGAGGGAAAGGAAAGGGGGAACCCCATTTCTCAGCGCATAGATATTAAGACAATCCCATGAGGCATAGTGTCCCCTGTAAATGAATTTACAGGCCCAAAAACCTAGATTGATAAATAAAAGGTTTATTGTAGAAATTTGAAACTAAAGCTCAGTTAGAAAGCCGCCAGGGCTAGAGGTGGCCGCTGGGCAGGCAGGAACCCTTACATGGCTGGAAGGATACCATATGTTGGCTGGGAGGGCTTCTGCAAAGAGGGTGCTCTGGCTCGTTTCTTTTATACCTAGAAGATGATGGGTGGTACCCCCCCCCCCAATGGCGGCTTTTCAATTAGCCCAGATCAGGTGAGGACTGGGGGAAGCTGAGCTGATGGTTGGGGTTGGGCCCGGATATTCAAAGGGTGCCTTTGACCAGGATTTGTGAATCAAGGTCAGCCATGGGCAGTCAGAGAGGAATCTTAAAGGGACCTCAACCCCCATCATTATGACATGAGGATGTATAAGCTTTCATTTTGCTGTACTGAAAAAGCTAGAGTGACTACTTTTTTTTTTTTTTTTTTTTTGGCTCATCTAAAATAAATTCATTTTCCAGCACCTGAGACATCAAAAGTGGAACTTACATTAATAAGGATTCAAACTTAACATTTTTACTTTAATATTTTAGGTAATTGAACGGCACACAAGTGGCACAGTGGATAAATTCCAGGACTGAAATCAAGATGACTCCTTCCTGAGTCCAAATCTTGCCACTAGCCATGTGACCCTATGCAAGTCACTTAACCCTGTTTACTTTAGTTCCTTATCTACAGTTGCAGAAGAAAATGGCAAACCATTTTTGTGTCTTTGCCAAGAAAACCCTCAATGGGGGTCATGGAGAGTCAAGTATGAAGAGAAAGAATGAATAACAAGCAAGTACATACAATTTCCTTTAGAATTATGTAATAACATCAGTTAATAATGAAAGGCTTCCCTGGATTGTGTCCCAGAGGTATGTTAGAACCTTTGGCTTGATAGGCCCCAACTTGGGTCATTGAAAAAGAACCCATGAAATCAGCAACATGGGTTGTGTCAATGTGTCTGTATGTGTATGTGTTTATGGACACACACACAAATGTGCAGACCTGTGTTTTCATAGATAAAGAAATCTGGATCAAAGGTTCATATGTTCATTGTAATATACATTAGAATTTCATTATGCATGTAATATTTATTTCAAGCATATGCCAATTCTGGAGGCAAAGAACAAGAGATGAACTTGCTAGCATAGGAGAGAATCTCTTACTTCATTAATTTCTTTTGACATCATCATCTTTAGTCAAACTAAGCATTTGAAGTTAAGAGGTGATTAAAACTAAGGATAATAAGCATAACAAATATGTCTCTACCCTTTTTTTTTTTTGGCAACTGAATATTTCTACATAATGACAATTAAAAGGAATCATTTATACTTGTAAAGACTTGAATTCATGGATTCAGTAAAACTAGATTTTTTTTTTTTTTTTTTTTGCTAGAGATTACTAGCCTGTCAGATCACAGAAAAGTGGAAAGGAATATTAGATTTGTAAACAGAAGGACTAAGAGTCTTACTTCCCATGTGACCTTAAGCAAATCATGTCAACTTTCTGAAATCAAGATTTTTTATTTGTAAACTGAGGAGCTGGGATTAATAACATGTAAGATAACTTACAGCTCTAAATCCTAGCATCTTCTAGAAATCAGCCAATAATTAAAAAGTGTTTATTAATTGCATATTATATTCCAGAGACTCTACTTTGTACTGTCTCTATATTTAAGGAAGCCACTAATAATTGCTTCCATGGGTAGACTGCTGGACATTAAGTTAAAAATATCTAATTCAAAATCCAGCCTCCATTATTATCTATGTGTACCTGAATAAGTTACTTTTAATTTGTGTTTATCTTCATTCACTGGAGGAGGAAATAGTAAAGTACTCAGGTTATCTGCATAGAAAATTATATGGAGAGGATGGTCTATGGAGTCACAGGGAAACAGACATGATGGAATGATTAAATAACAACAGCAACATATTTAAATATACATACTTAAATAAAATACATTATGGTTAGACACATACTATACAAAGTATAAAGAAATATCTCACATAGGAGGTAACACCATAAATGTTAAAAAAAAAACTAGGAATTCTGAAAGATGGAAGGAAGGAAGGAATATATTCTAGTCAAGGTAGAGCCGTTGCATAACACAAATATGGGAAATAAATGTCACTTGCAAGTAGCAAGAAGTCTTATTTATGTGGTCTTCAGAGTTTAGGGGATGGGAGTAATGTATAATAAGAAATATATAATAATGTATAATAAAAGAAAATTGGAGCCAATATTAAGAATGTCAAATGGCAAATCTGATAGTTATTATATGAGATTAGAAATAAAAGAGAGTCCCTGAAGTTAATAAAGTAAGGGAGTGACATCATAAGACTTATGCTTTAGAAATAATCGGTTTGTCAAGTATGTAAAGAATGTAATGAAGAGTAGTAGAATTTAACCAAAAATGACTAATTAAAAGACAAATACAAGAATCAATATATATTCAGAAGGATCTGAACTAAAGTAGTGTCTATGGGATGTATGTGAGAAATGTAGATATAAAATTGACAAGACTTTTAAATGTTATGTATAAAGTGAGGAAGAATTGGGGTAACTAAAGTATTTGATCTTATATAGGTATACTTAATGAAATTCTGTAACCAAATGGAAAATGACAGGGTGGCTATTCTAGGTACCCATTTAAATGAAGAATCTGAGAGGATCTCTCCTTTTCTATTACTTTCCATCCTCTACAATCAGAGGAAGAGAGGGATCACAGAAGCAGAGGAGTAATGATGATATGTTTTCTGCTTGGAAATGATAACTTATGGGAACTGACAAAATTTCTAAGACAGTATAGAGAGAAAAGAGAAAATGGTGCAGGGTAGAGACTTTATTTAAACCTATAGTTAAGATTTGATATATGAAAGAACGACAATACCAAGAGAGTACAGTGTCTTCAAAGCTCAAAAGAGTGTATTAATATTGACAAATACTAGAGTGACTTAAAAAAAAAAAAAAAAAAAAAAAACCTTAAGATCAGGAAAATTGCCATTTCTAATTGGTAACTGAAAGATCACTGATGACTTTAGAGAGAGATATTTTTGTTGACTGATAAGATAAGAAGTTAGATTTCGAAAAACTGAGAAATGGATGAAAAGAAAGTGAAGGCAATGAAATTAAATAACTTTTCTTAGGAATTTAGTAGAGAAAAAGATTGAAAGAGAACAATATCTTGAAAAAACATAGAAAAAATTGAGAATATTATAAGAATGTGAGGGACAAGAATTGTTTTAATGGAAATTCAGTCCATAGAGATTTAAGAGAAGAAAAAGAAAAAAAGAGACAAGGTGATATTAGATTAAAATATACAAGTATAGGGCTCTCCTTGGAGGAGAAAAAAACAAAATTTAAGCACATATTGGAATAAAGAGGAGAGGATGAGGGGTGATGGCATAGAGTTGTGAAATGTAAAAGATGGAAGAAGTAGATCACACTAAATGGCATCCACTAAGTAAGTGGAAATGTTAGTAGAAAGGGTACAGTTGAAAACTCCAGTAGACAAGTAGTTTTTAAAAAGCTATGCCTGGGAGTGGCATAGGGTGTCTATTTGGGAGGACTAAATATTTGCTTTTCTTTGAGGATCCACTTGAGATAAGATAATATAAATTGGGAACAGATACATTCAGTAAAGATATGATATAATTCCTCTAGTACTCTTCAGCACCAACCTGGAGTAAGAGCAGAGGAAGCAGATAGTAAAATTCAAGGTTGGTGTTTGGCAAAATGTGAAGAATAATAGGGCAATAACCTGGCAAATTCCTGAGGTATTGCTGAATTAAAAGTCACAATGAGTACAAAAACAGGTTTCAAAACAGCAAGGTTTAGGAAGAAATGAGATGGTAGGCAATTATGGTCACAGATATTTTAGAATGTTTCATCATAGAAGTAGAATACAATTGTGAGAATAAGGCTGTGATCACTGTGTGGCTAAAATAGAATAAAGAGGTAGGTTTTGAGAGTTGAAAATAACCATGAATTTGGAGTCCAAATGTTTTAGGGAATATCAATAAGTAAAGACAGGTGATATAATAGCAGAGATGGAGGCTGAAGGGGAAGACTATGAGTCAAGTACTAACTCTTAGAGAAAGAAAGGAAATATGAGCTGGGAGAAAAATAAATAACTATAACTAGTGTTAGTTCTTACTAAGTGCTAAATCAGTATTTAACAATTCTCTAGTTCCAGCCTTTAAGGGAAGTTTTAGAGATTGAGTTGAGACAGCAGATCTCCTCCCAGAGAGCGATTAACAGTCTCTGGACACAACAGGACATTACAACTAGGATCTGCATATAAGAGTAATAATAATAATAATAGCAGCAAATATGTATATATATGTTTGTATATATATATATGTATATATATGTACACACACATATATATATGTATATATATATATATATATATATATTTATATAACATATCTAAGTTTTGCTTATGATGTTCTAGACACCAACCTAAATGTCTCATCTCATTTAATTACTTCATTTGATTTTCACATACACAAAAACATAAATGGTATTGGCTTTATGCTTATGTGTAAAATGAGAAAACTGAGGCAAAAGAGAATAAATTGATTTTCCAGGTTCTTGCAATTGTTGTCTGAGGACAGATTTAAACTTAAGTCTTTCTTACTCCAGGTCTAGCATTCTATCCACAGCACCTACTGGTTGCTTTTGATGCTATATATGGATTGTATTTATATCTTGGTAGCAATTGGTAGTAACTTCTCTTTCACCTCGTCCAAACAAATCTAAACAAATAAACAAACAAACAAATCTGAAAGGGAAAACCCTCAGGGTTTTTTGACCAATGCAGAAATGATTGCTATTTACATTCAATCTGAGTTAATCAGGACCCAAACAATGACCAAGTGGGGTTTGGCCTAAGATCTATGGGTGTCCAATGAAAATCAGAAAGGGTACAGCCTCTTTCAGAGAGAAACCTGTTGAAAACATCAGCTTAAAAAGTCTAAAGTCTCAATTATATCTGAGCTCATCTCTAGTCATCTTGATCTCTATTTTGCCATTGGACCCAAATGACTCTGGAAGGAAAAGTGAATAGGTGACTTTGGACAGCCTTCCTTCTCTTCAATCCAATTCATTTGTATGTCAACACAGCATCTCTCTGATGTCATGGTCCTCTTCCAGAACTAAGGATAAACAACAGCAATATTATATCTTTTTTTATTGAAGCTTTTTATTTTCAAAATATATGCAAATATAATTTTTCACCATTGACCCTTGTAAAACCTTGTGTTCCAATTTCCCTCCCCTTCCTCCCACCCCCTCACCTAGACATCAAGTAATCCAATATATGTTAAACACAGTAAAATTTTATTTAAACCAAATATAGGCATATATATTTATGCAATATCTTGTTACACAAGAAAAATCATATCAAAAAGGAAAAAAAATGAGAAAGAAAATAAAATTCAAGCAAACAACAACAAAAGAAGTGAAAATGCTATGTTGTGATCCACATTCAGTTCCCACAGACCTCTCTCTGGGTGTAGATGGCGCTCATCATCATAAGATCATTAGAACTGGGCTGAATCATCTCATTGTTGACTGTTCCTTGTTGAAAAGAGTCACATCCATGAGAATTGATCATCTTATAATCTTGCTAATGCTGTGTACAATGATCTCCTAGTTCTGCTCATTTCACTTAGCATCAGTTCATATAAGTCCCTCCAAGCCTCTCTGAAACGATCCTCCTAATCATTTCTTATAGAACAATGATATTCCATAATGTTTATATACCATAAGTTATTCAGCTATTCTTTAACTGATGGGCATCCACTCAGTTTCCAGTTTCTTTCCACTACAAAAAGGGCTTCTGCAAACATTTTTTGCATGTGGGTCTCTTTCCACCTTTAAGATCTCTTTGGTACATAAGCCCAGTAGAAACACTGCTGGATCAAAGGTATGCACAGTTTAATAACCTTTTGAGCAGAGTTCTGAATTGCTTTCCAGAATGGTTGGATCAATTCATAATTCCACCAACAATGTATTAGTGTCTCCCTTCTCCTTATCCCCTCCAACATTTGTCATTATAATTTATCCTATGTTCTTCTAATTTGTTTATGGCCTCACTCTTTATGTCTAAATCATGAACCCATTTCAAACTTAACTTGGTATATAGCAGTAGGTGTGGGCAATGCCTAGCCTCTGCCATACTAGTTTCCAATTTCCCCAGCAGTTTTTGTCAAATAGTGAGTTCTTATTGCAAAAGCTGGGGTCTTTGGTTTTGTCAAACACTAGATTATTGTAGTTTTTGACTATTTTGTCCTGTCAGTCTAACCTAATCCACTAATCTACTGCTCCATTACTTAGCCAATAATAAATGGTTTTGATGATTGCTGCTTTAGAATATAGTTTTAAGTCTGGCACAGCTAGGCCACCTTCATTGGCATTTTTTTTTTCATTGATTCCCTTGAAATTCTTGTCCTTTTACTTTTCCAAATGAACTTTATTATTATTTTTTCTAGATCTGTAAAATACTTTTTTTCAGAGTTTGACTGGTTTGGCACTAAATAAGTAGACTGATTTAAGTAGTACTCTCATTTTTATTATATGCACTGTATTATATTTGTACTTATCTATGCGCATTTGATATTTTTTCCAGTTGATTAGATTTGACTATTTGTGTAGAAAGCTTGTTGTAGTAGTGTTCATATAGTTCCTGCCTTTTCTTTGGTAGATAGATTCCCAAATATTTTATACTATTGACAGTTATTTTAAATGGAATTTCTCTTTTTATCTCTTGCTGCTGGACTTTATTGGTAATACATAAAAATGCTAATGATGTGTGTGTATTTATTTTGTATGCTACAACTTTGGGAAGGTTGTGAATTGTTTCTAGTAGTTTTTTAGTTGATTCTCTAGAGTTCTCTAAGAATACCATCATATAATCTGTAAAGACTGATAATTTGGTTTCCTCATTACCTACTCTAATTTCTTTAATCTCTTTTTCTTCTCTTAGTAATATTCTATCTTAAGAGGAATTTGTCATAGGGAGCAGTCACAGACTCCGGAACAATTGACTTATGTGGTGTGATTAAATGAAATGATAATGAACACATGAACAAACCAAAGTTAGTCATAATATGATAATACAAGTTCTCTAAGATGTTTGACAGTATCTCAACGAGGCTATAAAGTCTATAATAAACCTTTCTTTTTATTTAAGTTTTATATGTTCTTCACATAGTTTGTCACATAATAGATACTTCATTGATAACATAAGGACTATTTGATCAAAACAAAGGATGACAATATATTTATTATCTAGGTACAGGATAAAGAATTTGGGTGAGCTAATAGACTTCAAGTCCAGTATGAAACCACAGTGTATCATGGTAGCTAAAAAAGCTAATTCAATCTTAGGCTACATTTGCAAAAGTACAATATTCATAACAAAATAAGTTGTACTTTTCCTTGTTAAGAATATATCCAGAGTATTTCACCAATTGGTAAATACTACATTTTAACAAGGGGAATGACAAGCTGGAGAGTATGTAGAAGAGAGTGCTTAAGAAAGGGAGGAAATATGAAACTATGGCATAGGAAGTTGTTTGAAGCAACTGAAGATGTTTAGCATATAAAAGTAAAGGCTTAGGAAATTTAAAGACAGAAAATCTGTCCTAGTTATATATTCTATCTCACTCATACACAAAATATAGCATATCACAGATAAAGTTTTTTGCTGAATAATAGAATGCAAGATGAAAAAAATGAATATGGAAACTAAAGAGACTTGTCCTTGGAATCCTAATTCAAAGGATGGTGATGGAATAGTGAGACCAGGCAAGATGGGACATAAAACTAAAATGCCAAAGGAAAAAAAAATATAAAGAAAAAACAGGAGTATTTATTTTTTGAGGACTAAGACATTTTCCCAAAGAAGAACATGTTCTTTAATTAACTCTCTAGATTTATATAATTTCATTTTATTTCTAAACATGTCATTTAGATAATGCAAAAGAGGAAAAATTACTTATGTGATGTAACATGTTGAAACAAAGTAGAAAAAAAATTTCCTCAAAAATACTGGGAAAAAAGATTTGTAACAAAATAAAACAGCTTTACAGAAAATAAATGGCTTCATGTCCCTTTGGACTCTTTAAATATATAATAAGCCGTTTATGTCTTCTGAAAATATTCATTTTATATTTAGTGATTAAATATTTTTTCCTCTACACATGAAGTTACTGAGATACTAATATGAGAACTTAGCCTTATGCTTCATTGATAAGAAATTATGACAACTTTCACCATAAGGAGAGTCTCTTGTCTGGGCCAGACTTGAGGTAGCTCTCTGGAGGGAGAGAGAGAGTCTTCTTGGGACCAGAGTTGGAGGCAACTGTCTGGAGACAAGGGCTCTCTACAGGAAGAAGAATCTGTCCAAGAGATTTGAGTTGACACATCTTGAGTTGAGATCTCCTCCCAGAGAGCAATTGGCAGTCTCTGGAGACAACAGAACTTTACAAAACAACTTTACAGGAAAATTTTTTAAAAATGAGGCAAATGATGACTTGATATGGAGAAAGTCAAATTCATTTTAAAAATGAGGCTTCTGAAATGAGCTTTCAGAGAATTAAAAACAATGGATCAAAAATATGAATAGCTCTCATATATGCTTTAAGTTTTACAAAACTTTCAGATACGATGAGATATAAATCATGAGATGAGGGTCTTCTATTCAAAGTTAATCATTTTCTACAACAATAAGCAAAATATTAATAACAAGGAGCAATTTTTCAAATGATTTACAAATTGGTTCAATTTTAATTTCAGTGTTATTTCAATCATATCAAACTAAATACATTAATGTTATGACACAGATAAGTGAATCATTATTATTTCTACTGGTGAGGAAACTGAGGTTCAGAGAATTTAACTTATTGACCAATAGTCAATTATCTGTCATGGATTGGAACTGTGAGACAAATTAAGTTTTTTTGTTTGTTTGTTTGTTTGTTTTTTAATAGCTCAAATCCATGATTCTTTCTACTAAAGCAAAGTGATTAATTTTTAATTGATAATATGTGTGTAGCAATGTTAATTCACAGAATCATAGTATTAGAAATAGGAATACCCAAACAGTTCACCTTTTGCAAATTCTTTCCTTTCAGCCAGGCACAGTAGAAGGATTTCTGGTTTTGGATCTCGGATGCCTTGAGATCAGATTGTAACTCTGATATGTCACATTATTCTGAATAAGTCATGTAACCTATTAGTGTCTCAGAAACTTTCTGAGATTATAACTTGAAGAACAGTTATTTAATTTCTTTGGTGGAAGAATGTTTTTCCTTATCTAGAGCTGACTCTTTCAATGAAATCAGATGTAATCACAATATCATATACATATAATAAATGGAAAATTGAGATGCACAGAAAATAAGGCAGGAATTTGCCTATGACCAACATAGCAAGCTATTTTTTGCTCTATCTTGAAATTTAAAACAATTATTGGGGAAATTTAAACTGTTTTCTTATGGTTAATAAAAAATAATAATAATTCTGTAATATGTGCATAACAGTGTCTGATTTCCAAACATGGGAATTTCTAATTTACAAATTATAAAATTGCTCCCATAGCCCACCCCACCCACACTTCCTAGGGATATGCAGGTCAGACGATTCAATTAACTTCAACAGACATTAAGTTCAAACCTATCAGTAGGACTCAAACATATTAGGTTAATAGAACAAAAAAGCAGTTTCAATTAAAAATTTCTTAAACTGACCCTCTTTCTTCTCTTACCTTCAATTCAAATAAATTCAATCAGTAAATATGTGAAGATTTTAGGCAAATAATAAATCAGAAATGAAAGTTTCTTACAATGAATAAACCTGAAAAGAATTAAAATGAGACTCCAAAAGATGTAGACAAGATATGTTGTATTTTACTAATAGGATGAATTAGGCAGCTTTCTTTCATTGGATCAAACATAAGCATTTTATCCTCACAGTAGAAATGGTTTCTGGATGACTGTCCACAAAGATAGTAGGCCATGCATATGTCAATGCCAACAAAAATACTCCTTATAACTGGACCCAAAGTAAATACAAGGGAGCAGTAAGGCAAAGTGTTTTCCCTGGTGAGAAAGAGAAATAAAAAAGTGTGTGTGTATGTGTGTGTGTGTGTGTGTGTGTGTGTGTGTGTGTGTGTGTGTGTGTGTGTATTCACTGATTCAAATATGTAAGTTGTTTAATTTAAACATCCCATTTCAGGCTGATGAAGGTTTGCCAGAAGCAATAAACAAATCTTGAAAAGGGATGTACTATCAGGGGATTATTATATACTTCAACAACAATACTATATGATGACCAATTCTGATGGACAAGGCCCTCTCCAACAATGAGATGAACCAAATCAGTTCCAATAGAACAATACTGAACTGAACCAGCTACACCCAGTGAAAGAACTCTGGGAGTTGACTTTGAACCACTACATAGAATTCCCAATCCCTCTATTTTTGTCTGCCTACATATTTTATTTCCTTCACAGGTACACAGTTTCAAAGTCCGATTTTTTTTGTAAGCAAAATAACTGTTGGAACATGTATACATTTGTTGTATTTAACTTATACTTTAACATATTTAACATGTATTGGTCAACCTGCCATCTGAAGGAAGGGGTGGGGGGAAGGAGAGGAAAAGTTGAAATAAAAGGTTTTGAAATCTGCAATCCTGGAAAATTACCTATGCATAATTTTTTTTTTTTTTTTTTTTTTTTTTTTTTTTTTTTTTTTTGCAAACATTAATTAATTAATTAAAAAAAGAAAAGGGATGTCCTAGTTTTTCATTAGTGGTTCACACAATTGGAAATGCATTTGTATTAATTTAATTGTATAATTAACTGCATTCAGTCTCAATTATAGTTATTAATTGAGATAAAGTTACTGGAATAACAATGGTGAGAATCAGTCATCCAGTGGATGTGTTGAACAGGTGGTTAATCCCTACTGGCTTAACATTTCATGTGTGTTAGATAATTAGGTAATTTTTTTTTTTGTTATTTGTTTTTCTTTTGGATTAAAAATCTTAAAATAGTAGAGCTGTGGGTGCCAAATGGATTATATTTAACCTACATAGATATTGAGCCATGGAAGAATCTTTGCTTGTTTTTTAGATTCTTTTTTTTAATTTTTTTAAATTTATTTTTTAATTTATTTTTATTTTATTTATTTATTTTTATTCATTTTTCCAAATTATCCCCTCCCTCCCTCCACTCCCTCCCCTCGATGGCAGGTAATCCCATACATTTTACATATGTTACAATATAACCTAGATACAATATATGTGTGTAAATACCATTTTCTTGTTGCACATTAATTATTAGCTTCCGAAGGTATAAGTAACCTGGGTAGACAGTAGTGCTAACAATTTATATTCGCTTCCCAGTGTTCCTTCTCTGGGTGTAGTTATTTCTGTCCATCACTGATCAACTGGAAGTGAGTTGGATCTTCTTTATGTTGAAGATTTCCACTTCCATCAGAATACATCCTCATACAGTATTGTTGTTGAAGTGTATAGTGATCTTCTGGTTCTGCTCATTTCACTCAGCAACAGTTGATTTAAGTCTCTCCAAGCCTCTCTGTATTCCTCCTGATGGTCATTTCTTACAGAGCAATAATATTCCATAACCTTCATATACCACAATTTACCCAACCATTCTCCAATTGATGGACATCCATTCAACTTCCAGTTTCTAGCTACAACAAAAAGAGCTGCCACAAACATTTTGGCACATACAGGTCCCTTTCCACTCTTTAGTATTTCTTTGGGATATAATCGCAATAACAGCAATGCTGGGTCAAAGGGTATGCGCAGTTTGGGCATAATTCCAAATTGCTCTCCAGAATGGCTGGATTCTTTCACAACTCCACCAACAATGTATCAGTGTCCCAGTTTTCCCACATCCCCTACAACATTCATCATTATTTGTTCCTGTCATTTTAGCCAATCTGACAGGTGTATAGTGGTATCTCAGAGTTGTCTTAATTTGCATTTCTCTGTTCAGTAGTGATTTGGATCACTCTTTCATATGAGTGGAAATAGTTTCAATTTCATCATCTGAGAATTGTCTGTTCATATCCCTTGACCATTTATCAATTGGAGAATGGTTTGGTTTCCTATAAATCAGGGTCAGTTCTCTATATATTTTGGAAATGAGACCTTTGTCAGAACCTTTCCTTTTAAAAATATTTTCCCAATTTGTTACTTCCCTTCTAATCTTGTTTGCATTAGTATTATTTGTACAGAAACTTTTTAGTTTGATGTAAATCAAAATCTTCTATTTTGTGATCAATAATGATCTCTAATTCTCCTCTGGTCATAAATTCCTTCCTCCTCCACAGGTCTGAGAGGTAGACTATTCTCTGTTCCTCTAATCTATTTATTATCTCCCTCTTTATGCCTAAATCATGGACCCATTTTGATCTTATCTTGGTATATGGTGTTAAGTGTGGATCCATATCTAATTTCTGCCATACTAATTTCCAGTTTTCCCAACAGTTTCTTCTGAATAATGAATTTTTGTCCCTAATGTTGGTATCTTTGGGTTTGTCAAAGATTAGATTGCTATAGATGTACCCTTTTTTGTCCTTTGTATCTAATCTGTTCCACTGATCTACCAGTCTATTTCTTAGGCAATACCAAATGGTTTTGGTGACTGCTGCTATATAATATAGCTTTAGATCAGGTACACTTAGACCACCTTCCTCTGAGTTGTTTTTTTTTTTTTTTTTTTTTAGTTCCCTTGCAATTCTCGACCTTTTATTCTTCCATATGAATTTTGTTGTTATTTTATCTAGGTCATTGAAATAGTTTCTTGGGAGTCTGATTGGTATAGCACTAAATAAATAGATTAGTTTTACTGTCTATTTCTTCTTGCAACTCTCTTAACTTTTCCTTTAGAAAGTTAGAAGCTATACCACTTGGTGCATATATGTTTAGTATCCATATGGCTTCATTATTTATGCTACCTTTCAGCAGGATATAGTTTCCTTCCTTATCTCTTTTAATTAGATCAACTTCTGCTTTTGCTTGATCTGAGATAAGGATAGCTACCCCTGCTTTTTTGGCTTTACCTGAAGCATAATATATTCTGCTCCAACCTTTTACCTTTACTATATATGTATCTCCCTGTTTTAAGTGTGTTTCCTGTAAACAACATATTGTAGGATTCTGATTTTTGATCCAGTCTGCTATCCGTCTCCATTTGATGGGAGCGTTCATCCCATTCACATTTACAGTTAAAATTACTAATTCTTTATTTCCTGCCATCATATTATCCCCAGATTATGCTTTTTCCCTTGACCCCCCTGAACCCCTTCCCCAATATTTAATTTATAGACCCCCCTTGTGACGGCCAGCCCTCCCTTTTTTTTTTTTTTTTTTTTAGTATCCCTCCCCCCTCCGTCCACGTCCCTTCCCTTATTCTCCTTTTCCTTTTCCCTTTTCCTCTCCCCCCTTTTAATGAGGTGAGAGAGAATTCTCTGAAAAACAAATATGACAATTATTTACTCTTTGAGCCTCTTCTGATGAGAGTAAGATTTACACAATGATTCTCCCCCTCTCTAAATTCCCTCAGATATGGTGTATTTTCTATGCCTCTTCCTGGGATGTAGTTTCCCTCTTTTTATCACACCCTCCCCTTTTTCTGATACTACCCCCTTCCCTTTACTACACCCCCTCCTTTTTTTTTCTTTTATATCAGTATAATCAAATTATCCATGTGTACTTTCTATATACCCACAACAGAGATATAGTTCTCAAGGGTTCTGTGTAACTTTTTCTGTTACTCTTCAGTCTTGTGGATGTAGATCAAATTTTTTGTTGAAGTCTGGTTTTTTTCTTAGAAACATATGGACTTCCTCTATTTCATTGAATGACCATCTTCTTCTATGGTAAAAGATGCTAAACTTATCTGGGTAGTTTATTCTTGGTTGCAATCCTTGATCTTTTGCCTTCCGGAATATCAGGTTCCAGGCCCTTCTATCTTTTAATGTGGAGGCAGCCAGATCTTGTGTGACCCTTATTGTGGCACCTTGGTATTTACATTGTTTTTTTTCTAGCTGCTTGCAGGATTTTCTCCTTTGTGTGGTAATTCTGCAGCTTAGCCACAATATTGCGTGGTGTTCTTTTTTTAGGGTCTGTTTCAGAAGGAGTTCGATGAATTCTTTCCACATCTACTTTCCCCTCTGTTTCTATTATCTCTGGACAGTTCTCTTTGATAATTTCCTGTAAAATAGAATCTAGGCTCTTTTTTTGGTCATAGTTTTCGGGAAGTCCAATGATCCGCAGATTATCTCTCCTAGATCTATTTTCCAGGTCTATAGATTTTCCCAGTAAGTATTTGATGTTGTTCTCTAACTTCTCTCTTTTTTTTTTTTTTTTTTTTTTTGTTTTGTTTTGTTTTGTTTTGTTTTGTTTGACTGATTCTTGGGTTCTCTGTGAATCATTCATTTCTATTTGTTCCATCCTGACTTTTAAGGAGTTATATTCTTCTTTCACAGTTTTTAGTTCTTTTTGTAAATGCCCAATTTCGTTTTTAAATGAATTATTTTGCTCTATTGAATTTTTTTCCATTTCCCTAATTTTTTGGGCGGGGAATTATTTTCTTTTTCCAATTCAGAAATCCTATTTTCTTGGGACTTTTTTATCTTCTCCAATTCAGAAATCCTATTTTCCTGTGCTTTTTTTAAACTTTTCTAATTCACTAATTTTGTTTCCCTGCATCTCCTGTGAATTCTTTATTTTTTCCAACTCCAATTTCAGAACGTCGTTATTCTCTATCATAGCTTCTCTTTCCTTTCCCCATTTTTCTTCAAACTCTCTTAACTTTTTAGTAGTCTCTTCATGGAGAGAGTTATGTGATGGGGGGCAGGAATCGTTCCCCTTTAGGTTGTTATCTGCTTACTCTCTGCTGTTAACTTCCTCGGGGTTGGATACCCGCTCTTTCTCTGTGTAGAAGGAATCTATGGTTTTTTTGGGCTTCTTGCTCATACTTAAAAAATCTTTTGGGGTCTGTCCCTGGGGTAGGAAATTATTTATTTATTTCTTTACCAGGTTCCTCCCAGACTGGATGGATGCAGGGGCCCCTGTGCCTGAGCTAAGATAGAGCTCTGGAAGAGAGCTCCCCACCCCCTCCCTGGAAGTGCCTCAGAGGTGACTAGCACTGCTGTGCCCTGAGGGCGCTGTGTTTTAGCGGCTTCCCTGAGGTTGAGACTGAACAGTAAAGGCGACTCAAAGCCTAGCCTATGTGTCCCAGTGGGGCGTGGATGTCTGCAGCAGGTGAAGTGAAAAGCCCCTGTGCTCAAACTGGAAGTGTCTGCCAGAAACTGAGGTCCCTAGTTCAAAGGTTCTGCTTCTTTGGGACTTCCGTTCCACAGCCTCCAGCCAGCCAAGCCAGGCACTATGAGTTACCACCCTGCCCACTCTTCAATCTCTTAACTACCCCGAGGCGAAAGCCTGGATAGCCTATGTCGGCCACACCCCTGGTGCCGAGATCTGCTGAGTCACCCCTGGGATCCGGGAAGATCCAATCTAGTTTTAAATTTTAAAGTGGCTTATATTTCTCCTCTGAACTGCTGTTTTATAAGCAGAGAAGAGCTAACAGCCTGTGCCAGATTCTTTTATCTCAGTGGATTCTCTGATCCCAGAGCCCTCCCCAGCGCGACCGGGGCAGTGTGCCACTACCCCACCGTCTGCACTGGCCTCTCTTCTTCCTCCCCTGGGAGCTGACCTTTCCTGCTGAAACTCCAGATTCTCTTCAGCTGGTAAGTCGTGCTTCCAGTCCTTGTGGATTCTATCAGTCCAGTGCTATTTCTGAGGCTGATTAAATCTAGTTGGTTGTGAGGGAAGAAAGGAGCTTACACAGTGGCGTGTATCTTCTCTGCCATCTTGGCTCCGCTCCCCGTTTTTTAGATTCTTAAATGTCAACATAAAACTCCAATTTTTACATTAACATGAAAAAAACAAACAAACAAACCTTAATGATCCAGCACACTAACACACTAATATGTATGTTAAGGACACAAAGATATTGTGGCCAGTAACTGCAATCTACCTCTTCTTTCATAAAAATTATTTTATTTGTCTCATGTAATTTGCCATTATATTATTCATGTCATTATTGCTTGTGCATTAAACTAGACAAAGATTGTATCAGGAAATGCTGAATAATTTGTTACTTAAAATCACAGATATGGAAGCACATACACTTTTTTAAAATATGCAAATCTACAGGTCAATCTCAGATATGTCTAATTTAATTTTAAAATTTAGATAAAGATGTTCAAATTTTCTAAAACTAATTTATTCTGATTTCATATAAAATAAATATTTCATGTTAGAAAAGATAATTATGTTTCTGAAAAAAAAAACAAATCAGATTCTATATTCTTAATATTGGATCACACTGGATGGATATAATAGTAGGTATCAAGTTTTTGTTTTTGTTTTTGTTTTTTTTTTCCTTTGTTTTGTCCCTCTATCCTTTTTTATTCTATTTTATGTAGACATGGACACTGACAATGTTAGAGATGACAAAAGAGAAGCAAATCACCAGCATCACTTACATGTTCCTACTTAGGAATGAACAGGAACCTTCTTTTTTCTTATTTAAAGTTTAATGAAAAGCAACAATAGAAAATATTAAAAAACTTTACATTATTTAAATTAAAATAGTCTTTCAATAACAATTTCTTTAGCAATTAAATTGTTTTATGGGAGGTCATGAAGAATTTCTTCTTTTTCCAGGTATAATGATTATATGGTATTAAATCTAGTTTTTAAAAATTCTCTTCCCTCAAAAATTTATGGAATGTAATATATTTGTACTAGTTCCTTTGAGGAAGATGATTATAATATAAATGAAAAACAATCTTATAATAAAATTTCTTTTTATTTCTTTCATGTATTTTCTCTCCCTTCTCCAATCTTCTTTTATAATTTTAATTGTTTCAATAACCAAAATTCTACCATGTCTCCCTCTCAGCCACATTCTCTTACCAACTGATAAAAAGAAGAAAATATCCCCTTATAAACATATATAGTCAAAGAAAACACATCCATATTGTTCATGATAAAAAACCTGTAGCTCAATCTGTACTTAATCAATACTCAATTGTTGCTGTTTTTAGTCATTTGTTTTCAAAGAAAACCAATAACATCATTGGTCATTTCTTGACTTGTACATGAATTGTATTTAATTGAGGCAGGGTGGAGCCAAAGTTATCTGCCTCACTCTCTTTTCCATAGTCACTGAATCTCAAAGTTAGTAAATGTGGGAGGACAGATTTAAAATTGGGTCCTTCCTATTCAGAACAATGCCTATGTGAAGGGACAGGTCAATTCTCTGAGAGCCTCTACAAATGTGAATCATGACACTTGAAGGAGTTGCAAAGCAGCCTTTGATGTAGATGTTTCTTGTAAATTGAGAATGAAATAAATTGAAGGTAAGAGGGAAGAGGAGAGAGGTCAGGCAATGCAACCACCTCTTAATCTCCATGTATCATCATCATCATTCTCTCACATGAAGAGATCCATTATCCAAGTCTGAGTTAGACCTCCCGCACCCACTGGCAGGTGGCTTCTGTATCACAACATTTTCTGACTCCAGAACAGGTGTTCCATTTATTGCTCTTTATTTGCTTCTATTTTTTCAGTTTTTTTTCCATCTAGTGTTCTCATTTAAGTTAAAAAAAAAAAAAAAGAATAAACATTTTCTTATAAGTGTAATAATTGTATTACTATTTGCTATTCTGATTGCATTTCTCTTGATCTTGCCATCTTACAAATGGATCTTCCATTGTAGTGCTAAGCACAGACCATAAATACTCAATAGTGTGCTTCTGAATAGTAAATAGTTCAGTGGTATTCTGATCTCTTTGATCTTACAAACTACCATTTATTGAAGTATTAAATCTCAGTCTTTTTTATTTGTTATATCTCAATTATGACTCATACTGAATAAAATTCTGAAATCATTGATCATAGATTTAAAGCTGAAGAAGGAGGTCAACTAATCTAATCTATTTCTTTTAAAAATAAGGAAACCTAGGCACAAAGAAATTTAATGATTTATAAAGATTCAAAATGATTGTAAATAGTAGATCCTCTAAACCCAGATTTTCATTGTATCTCTTGCTTTCTGCAGTATGAGAAAGCTTCAATTACTGATAATTTCTCTTTAACACTGTATTCATACTTTTGTGTCTGGGAAGTCAATATCTGAACTCAACTATGGAGTTTAAAATTCAATTTAGTTTTAAATTAAACAAATCAAATTTTGTTTTATTATATTTAGAATAATATCCATATGGGTTAAGATTTTTCTTGGATATTAACTGAAACATCAAATGGGTTAACTATACCTTTCAGTATTGTGTCATCTACAAATCTAAGTCATTGACCAAAATCTCAAACAATTCATCTCTAAGTATTGATTTCTAATGCATCACAATAGTACCTTTCAGGCTGACAAATTTTTGAACCTATAATTTTCAGTATCAATTCTTATTAGGTATTTTCTGTTATTTCTTCCTGTTATTTCTAGTTCAAAGGTCATTGTTATTGGCACATTCATTAGAAGGATATCTCTTAAAAATCTAAGTTTTTTTGAGTTCTCTATCTCCAAATTGGTTTCTTAATGCAGCTTTCATTTTTCCTTTTTATCAAAGGTTTTTGTTTGTTTGTTGGTGTGTTGGTTTGTTTTTTTATGTTTTCCCCTTTTCTTCTAATATGACTTCAAATTTTCATTCTTGAGAATTACCATTTTTCCTGACCTATCTTTTTCTATAGAATTTTAATTCAGCAAATCCAATTTATTCTTTCCTTAATTCCCTAGAAATCTCTTCTCCCCAAATCTAGACTGCAGACCAGCATTTGCATGACTTTACCCCGTTGTTCTCTAACACAAGTTCTAAGTGATGATTACTTTCTTTCAAGCCCCTTAGGAGTTCTATCTCAATAAACAATTCCTCCATTCTAAGAGACTCATTATAGGATTATAGAATTTTCCCTTGTTGATTTCTTGACCTTTTGAATGATGAAATTATTATTAAAAGTTATCAGTGTTCCACTTTGAACAGAAAGAGTATTATGTCAGCTTTCAGGTTAATTGAAGTGTCTCATCATTATTATATCATTCTTCCCTATTAAAGTTGTAATTTGTTTATTGAATTCATCTTGATCATCTTTCTAAATGATATATTCTGATCAGAAAATTGCTTCTTCTTTTTTCTACATTGATCTTTTTGCCACCATCTCCATAATATCTACCCCTTCATCATTTTTAGATTTTTTTCACAATAAATTTTTATTTTCCATTCCTACTTCCTATCCTTTAGCTCAGGGGTTCTCAAACTATATATCCTGCTGGCCAGGTGTGGTGGGCAGAGGATGTTAATGCAGGCTGCTGGGTTATGGCAAATGGTCTGAGGGATGGAGACAGAGTGTGAGTTTTTGTTTTTACTATAGTCCGGCCCTCCAACAGTTTGAGGGACAGTGAACTGGCCCCCTATTTAAAAAGTTTGAGGACCACTGCTTAGCTATTTTCTTTCTAGTAAAGAAAGTATACCTAACAAAACTCATGTTTCTGTCATAGCTCTCACTATTTTGTTTCTCAATAACTGTGTATAGAGGTTAATATTACATTATCTCTCTACTATGTAGAAGAATATGGATAGACAGATAAATAGGTAGATAGATACAAATGTATATAATTTTATATGTGTATGTATGTATGTTATGTATGTATGCATGTTTGTGTGTATATATGTGTACATTATGCATATGTATTTTTCTTCTTAGAAAACAATTCATTTTAAACATACTTTGGTTATTAAGAATTCATAAATCAGATATCTAAGAATTAATCAATAGACATTAACCCAAAATCAAACATGAACTATTATTGACTGACTTTCTAGGTAAAAAAAGAGAGAAGGAAGGTCTTTAAAATTTTTCAGCTTCCTGCCTGTACTAGGACAGAATTATTTCACTACCATCGTAGCCACTTGAAGACTTACTTGTAAGCCAATATTCATCCCACATAATAAGAATAAAGAAGAATGAATACTTGTCCTATTTTAATTCCAAGACAAACTCAAATAACTGGTTATAGCATTGAGATAGAAAATAATTAGATTTCTTCAAGCTGAAGAATAATCATTATAGTGTCATAAGGTTCATTTTCTACACTTATGAAAATCACCCAAAAGTTCTTAAAATGGAAGTACAAAAAAAAATTCTCATTTCATCCTAGCAAGAAGTTTACCTTGATTCATTTCCCAGCATATGTTAAAGAAATATATTTTAAGAGAAAACGTTTGTTCTATTAGGAAATAAAACAAAAACTGAAATTCTTGAATGTACCAAATAGGAAATACATAGAAAATCTTAATATTCAACAAGTTGAAAATACATTAAATTTCTATGATAAAATCCATTCAGATTCACTGAGGATCCAAAAATATCCCTTTTTGGAAAATAGACCAAAAATAATTGGAAATTAAATAATCTCATACTAAAGAGCGATTCGGTGAAATTGGGTGAAGTAGCAAATCATAGACACTGGAAAATGAATGTAAATGGTTTGTACTTTTGTTTTTCTTCCCAGATTATTTTTACCTTCTAAATCCAATTCTCCCTGTGCAACAAGAGAACTGTTCAGCTCTGCACACATATACTGTATCTAGGATATACTATAACATAATTAACATATGTAAGACTGCTTGCCATCTAGGGGAGGGGGTAGAGAGAGGGAAGGGAAAAGTTGTTACAGAAGTGAGTGCAAGGGATAATGTTGTAAAAAATTACCCAGGCATATATTCTGCCAATAAAAAGTTATAATAATTTTTTTAAATATGCCCTATTTGTACAGCTGTCATTGTAACAAATGTGTCATGTTTCCCTTTCAACATCAACATAATTGATTCTCCTGTTATATAGAAGCACATTTAAATGATTATAAAAATGAAAATGATAATGAAAATAGAGGATTGTGTATTTATATATGGGGGGTGTAATAAAGTTTGTCATGCTTAAGCCAAGACTATCAATGTCTAAATTGCTCCTTAGTAGTAAATTAAACATGAACGTTATTACTCTCTAGCCAACAAGATTTCAAATATCTATCTATCTATATGTAGATAGTAATTTATATCTACCTACATACATGCAAATAGATATAATTGACTATATAGATATACAGATAGATACACACATGTATATATATATATATATATATATGTGTGTGTGTGTGTGTGTGTGTGTGTATACACACATACACAAACCCACACATATTTGTTTGGTATTATATACCAAAAGAGAAATAAGGCCTCAACCTCTGATTAAACTAATTAATATATAAGAGAACATGACTAGAAATACAGAATTTTGGAGCTCTTATTAAATGTCAAGGGAAGTTTTTGTACCCTAATAATAATGTCAATGCAAGTCACATTATTTCTAAAAAGCTGTAGTAAAAATTTCTAAAAACTATATTAAAAATCTGATCTCAAATGAATAATACTGAGTTGTTATTATTATTATTATTATTATTATTAATTATTGTTGCACTCTTCCAAGACAAAAATAACCTGTTGTAGCATACTCAAAACACTTGCTGTGGGAAAAGGGTCAACTAATGATGCCAATTTTATATCTGAAAATGTGTTCTGGTTCTGGTTAATTATAGCTATTAGTTTAGTGTGATAGTTACTGTACCTGCATATATTGAGGACTGAAAGCAGACACTGGCTATGTAAAATTTCCAGAAGACCTGAACAATTCATATATCTTCTAGTATTTACCCAACTATTGTTATTGGAAGGGATTCCTCTTTGCAAACTGCTAATTACACACTAAATAGAAAGCTCTGGGATTGAATTCAGTAAGACCTGTATTCAAACTTAGTCTCAGATATTTATAACATGTATGATCTTGAAAATCATTTAACCTTTATCTATCTCAGTTTTCTCAACTATAATCATAGAACTTAGCTCTCAGGATTGTTGTGAAGAGGAAATAAATATATATTTGTAAAAAGCACTATAGTGTCTAGCACATCACAGATGCTATATAGATACTTATCTCCTTCCCTTTCTGTCCCTTGCAAACTTGGAAGCAACAAGCTTTGGTCTCTATTTTAAATTGTTTCCCGAGGTTCATCAGATTTTGTGAACTGGGTAATGTCTTGGAGATAGTGGGCTTTTATAATTCACTATGTAGAAGTTTAATCAGCTTTAGTTCCCCAACTAAATATGGAAGTTTGGAGCATTAGCTCTGGTTTTTGGTATAATCTCATTTTGCAAAGTTGCATCCTACTGATTTAAGTTCCTCTGGCATTTTCAATTGAATAAAGATAATTTCCACTTTCTACCTTTAAATTTTACCTGAGGTTACCGGTAAATGGTTACAGGGCTACTGTTTTACCAAAGGAAAAAGCAAATATTTCTAAGGGACAATATGACCCCTGTGTATGCTTTACAATTAGTTTCTAAATCACTTGGGGGATCTTTTGAAATGAAAAGGGCAATATAATTTAAAAATATTGTTATTTCACAGGAATTTCAATTTAGCAAAAG
This sequence comes from Sminthopsis crassicaudata, assembly GCF_048593235.1. Taxonomy (NCBI): domain Eukaryota; kingdom Metazoa; phylum Chordata; class Mammalia; order Dasyuromorphia; family Dasyuridae; genus Sminthopsis; species Sminthopsis crassicaudata. The sequence continues at coordinate 131,070,914 of NC_133619.1, read as the reverse complement.
TACCATTAATGTCCATTTCCCAAGTGCACTAACATTTTATATGCTTAGTTTTCTTTGATAGTATCAGAAAACGGACTTCATAAGATCCAACTTTTAAATCAGTCTGTCAAAAAGCAGAAAAAAGCCTAAAGAAAATAAATTAAAAATAACTAGCAAGACAAAATGAAGAGTGTACAAGCACATAAATACTTTAATATAATCAATTTGTAATGTAAAAATGAGTAAAAACTTATTCACTTTATAGTAACTTGACTATATTAAGTTATTGAATTATTTCATTATGTTATTTTGTAGAAGACAAACTTGAAAATTTGGCTTAGAGGATAGCACAATGCTTTTGGAGTCAGGATGACCTTGATTTGCATCCATTCTTATACTCTTACTAAATATGTGATTTTTAGAAAATCATTTAATTTTTCTGGGTCCCAATTTCCTTTACTTCAAACTTAGGAAATTGTATTAAATAACCTTTAAGGTTATTTTCAACTCTAAGACAAATCTATGAAATAAACAATTGCTACTTAATGGGTTTTTATTTGTCCTCTGAAGAAGCATATATGTTCAAGATATGATTAGAGCAAATAAAGAACTTCTTAATGAATATTTTCTGAAATTAAGAAGATTAATTGAAAGTAGAATTAAACACAATTATTTTTCTGACTAAGCCTTTAGAGGCCTTATTGGGGAGATAAGGAGAGAACGGTGGGAATGGGAACATTTTCCAGTTTACAGTAGTTTCCAAGCATTGGTTAGTGAGGATGAATTTCTCTAAGAACATTATCACTGCCCACTTCAGTGATAAAATGGGAAGTATGCTATGTTTTAAAAAGTGTGTGTGTGTGTGTGTGTGTGTGTGTGTGTGTGTGTGTGTGTGTGTGTGTGTGTGTATGTGTGTAACTAAGTAAGATTCTACTTCTGTCCCTCAATATCAGAAAGTCGATTATCCTGGGCCCATTTCTATGTCTACAAAATCTGGGCATTATGTTAGATGGCCTAAAAGATAACTTATCTCAAAATTACTTGTTTCTATTGTGATACTTATAGACACATATTCCCTTTTGTAACTGTAACTTGTTTTTGTAGAATAAGAATATGAGTATATATTTTATAAGACATATATGTTAAAATGAAATGAAAGGTTTCATGAAAATTGACAGATTTGAAATAATTTTTGTTCTTATTTTTAAAACAACTATTAAGTATATGTACTTTTGAGCAAAACAGATTTGTGGGAATAACTGCCAAATATGATTATATTTAATTTTGGATATGTTTTCATATTTGCTTTTTAACCTAAGGGTTGTTGCCATTCTAGAAGTTCAGAACACTTAAGGCAAGTAATTTATTCATACCTCAGTGGGTCTATCATCTCAACAAAATGAGAATATTTTTTTCAATGATGTTGATCAAAATCAATCCATGTTCTCTTCACATGAGTCTCCTTTCCATATTTTTTCACATCATCTACTAGAGGTTCTTTGCTATGCTTTTTAAAACTACTTGGATATTGTAGTATATAAGATTATACAGTTCATGAGCAGCCCACTTTTTTCTGTATAATCTAGTTTTAAAATAATGTTTTTACATGCAAATGATTATTAATAATATGTACTGATTTTTACATTCTTACTACAGCAAATGTTGCTCTTTCATCCTGTGGATAACCAGGCATTTTTAGAATTTCCTAAGAGAAATTTTCCATAACTATTATACAGCATAATTGGAAGACTATTAATGTTAAAAACAAGTTTTTGTTTCATTAAGAAATGGAACCATGGAAAGCATACCATTTCTCCAAAACAGTCTACTCTACATCCATGGAGTAGAGTCAAGAATTTGCAAGATGATGAAAGTAGGGCAAACTGTTTTGGAAAAATGTTATACTTTCCATCATTCTATATCTTACTGAAACAAAAAACTTTTTTTTGTCATCAATATTCTAATTCACTCTTAGATATCTTGAAAATTAATTAATCTCTTTAAATTTGCATCTCCTTCATTTCTAATTTCTTTTATTTGCACTTATGATCAATCTACTATTTTCACTGTTTTTCTTTATCATTATTTCCATTTTCTCTTTTGTCATAAAAAAAAAAAAAAACAAACTTGTTTTAGAGTCCATGTGTGATGACTCTACTCTCATCAATGAATACAATTTGCTTTTAAAAATGTTGACCAAAAAGTTTATTTTCCATCTATTTGTTTTCCTTTCAGTTTCTTTTTTAAATGTCTGATTTTCTAAAACTTGTTTTTTAAATTGACTTACTTTTTATGAGATAAGAGTATTCATAAACTTCCAAAATTCTTTATAGGGCTTTGAAAAATAATTTTATATTCTAAACTAGTTTTGTCTGCCATCTAACATTATTTAAATTGAATATTTCTATACTTTGCCTCCTTGTTGTGGAAATTAATTTACATTGATTAAATTTCCTCATTAAATAGCAATTATTTAAGTTTATAGCTATTACTATGATTTTTTCCCCCATTTTTTTGTTTAAATAGTTTGGATTTGTGATGTTCTACTGCTATATCATAAATACTGTCCATAAGTATCTTTGAATCTAATGTGGAGTTGCTTTGGTAATTATCAAAATGTTCATATCACACAGAGAGCTGATCAGTATTTCCAGAAATAAAAAAAAAATCATTTCCTGAACATTAAGATTTAATTGAATTCATTTAAAAATATATATATATATTCAATAAATTTCATTTATGTAGTCGATAAAAGTATTTGTAAAATATAATTGCAAGAAAAAATTCTTAATACTGACTCATATCTATCAAAATAGTTTTAATACTCCCCTCTATTCCGATTTTGTAGTGATGTTATCGGATATCATTGTATTTTATGTTGATTTAATTGGAACTTTTTATCAATATCTTCATAAAATTTCCTGTATCTTAATTTTTGGCAACAGATATTGGAAAATGAACTGCAATTATATTCATAACTGTCTCATTGTCAATATGAGATTGTTGATTCATTGCAGTCTGTAAATAAAAATAATCAAATGACTAAGGAAATAATGTTTTTGTTTATTATGAAAAACTGATGAAGTAAGATTCATTAATTTCTTTATCTTAATGAAAATTGTGAATTTATTAGCAACTGCTTTATATTTTCTGATTTTATTCAGAAAGAAAATGTGAAAATTTATATGACTCAGATGGACAGCAATGATATTAATAGTACCAATATTTAAAGTTGTTATTTACTATGTAAAATGTGATTCATAGTACTCTTACCTCATTTCCCACCATCCTGCCATTATTAATCCAGAAGGAACATCTAAGACTGCTGAGGATTTTCATTTTTATTTCAATGATGCCCTTTGCCAAAGAATTCTGTAATAGTGGCTAAGAAGAAAAAAAAATCTGTCTCTAGGATCACAGTGGAGTGAGTATTTTCATTATTATGATTTTTATTTCATGGATTCTTTACAAGATTACAAATATTAATAATAAAAATCACATTTTAAAATACATTATGAACTATCTATTGACACATCTATCTCATAGGTATGTTGTGAGGATCAAATGAAATACCATCTAGAAAAAGTGGTTAAACCAGTGCTTGACACATAGTTGTTATATAATTTTTATTCTCTTCCCTAAACACTTAGGATAAGAAAGTCAAAAGAATACTTCCTCTCAAGGATCTTATATTCTAATGTGAGACACAGCATGAAAACAATTATATACAAGCAAGACGTATGTTTGTATAGATAGATAGATACGGTATAAATTAGAGAAGATTGAAAACCAAAGCATGAGAATTAATGTCTATGAAAAATTGTTTTATTCCTACATTACATTTATTCATATTCTATTCTAAGTGCCTTTTATTTTTGTATGTTTTCATTATTTGATGGGGACTCCATTTAAAAGAGGATGGAATGTCTTTAGAACTTCTACTATAGTATTTTAAAATATAGTATTGATAAATGGATATAGGATGAGGGAGAGAAAGACAGAGGCAAAGAGAGAAGAAGAAGAAGAAGAAGAAGAAGAAGAAGAAGAAGAAGAAGAAGAAGAAGAAGAAGAAGAAGAAGAAGAAGAAGAAGAAGAAGAAGAAGAAGAAGAAGAAGAAGAAGAAGAAGAAGAAGAAGAAGAAGAAGAAGAAGAAGAAGAAGAAGAAGAAGAAGAAGAAGAAGAAGAAGAAGAAGAAGGAGAAGAAGAAGAAGAAGAAGGAGGAGGAGGAGGAGGAGGAGGAGGAGGAGGAGGAGGAGGAGGAATGAAGGGAGGGAGGGAGGAAGGGAGGAAGGGAAAGAGGGAGGGAGAGGGAAAGGAATTACCATGTTAATGTCTTAGGTTACCACATTAATAATTTAAACCTTAACTCTAAATATGATCAGGTAATTACAACCTATGTTGTGCCTATAGCCTGAAACAAAGCAAAATCTTCAGGTTTTCTTGATATTAAACTTTTTTTCTTTTAAACATACCTGACTTTGGCAAGGGACACTCATTGATGAGCCAAGTTGCTGATGATTATTAACAGATGCTCCCTTAGTGTTTGTCTCAAGAGAACAGGGATATTTTCTAGAATGTAAAGGAGAATATTGATTTAACAAAATCAGTATTGATTTTTCAAAGCTTTCAAGTGAAGAATTTCTTGATTGTGATTTATATTAATGCATTACAATGTATTTAAAACATTGCTTTGATGTTTCAACTTATGATTTACAAGTCATATATTATCAATGGTTCTTGCTATTCGTCTGTGATAAGAATTTCTATAGCTGTTTTAGTGCTATTCATTTCACTGCCCTAAGTTTTTCTTTTCCTTAAATAATTTAGCATAAGTAAAGGATTTGCAAACCTTAAACATTATATAAATGTGACCTATAAGTTGTCATGGTTTTACCTTTTTTTATGAATTTATATAGAAAGAGTCATAGGACAAGTTGCTATTCAGCTATTATTTTTTGTATTTAATGTTTTATAAATTGTTTCACAAGTGAATAAAATGATTGCATTTTAAAAATGGATAAATATATTAGAACATAAATTTTCAGCTTCACTGAGGAAAGAATTCTTAGTATAAAAAGGATTTGTCAAAGCAGACAAGAGGATACCATGTTTCTCATCCTATTGCCACAGAATCTTGATTTCCCATACTACGTTTTGAAATATTTCTTCTTTTCTCCTCTTCCTCCTATTTCTTATTCTTAACAAATTATATATTAATATTTACTGAATATATTAATTTACACAAAATAGGAATATGCATGAAAAATATAATCCTGCATTTAAAGGGTTTACATTTTAAAAGAGGAGCACACATATTGGAATATTGACTAGGGAGGGTGCTTTTGTCTAGTAATGATTAAGGCTATGCAGTTATATTGTCTTTATGAAGTGAAGTATGGCTAGGTTATATAGAAATAGTCATCTAAGAGAAGTAGTCATCACTTACTGACGTGGCTAGGATAAAAATTTGTTTAGGTATCTGGTGTGAGTGGTCAAACAATTTCTCAACGTCATAGAGAAGATTGTTAGAGAAGTGGTGGCTATAATGTTTATATTATTATTATTATATCTTGTGAGACATTTTTATGAGGATAATTTGATATGCCTTTCAGTATATTAAAATGAGATAATACATACTAGATTGATACAGGCATCAGAAAAATGGTGTGAGTTGGAAATCCTTTATCTAGTCAGATATTTATAAGTATCCTGGATTATAGATAATCATTTAAATTTCTTAAATGTACATAGAGTTTGAATAAGATGATAGTTAAAAAGTATGTTTCGTCTAGTGAGATGGAGGCCTTAATGTGTACTTCTAAAGTCATCTCAGCCTTACGTTCTGACCTGCATCTATGCTATCTAACCTACATCCAGATATGTCATCTAATGATATAATCTAAATTTTCTTACTTGACCTTTGCTATACTTTTGACCTATGTTGACATATTTTAACCCATTGCACTTCCTCTTTCCCTCCCTCCCTCTCTCCCTTCCTTCCTTTCTTCTTTCTACCTACCTCTCCTTCCCTTCTTCCCTCCCTCCCTCCTCTCTTTTCCCCTTCTCTCTCTCTCTTTCTCTCTCTCTCTCTCTCTCTCTCTCTCTCTCTCTCTCTCTCTCTCTTTCTCTCTCTCTCTCTCTCTCTCCCAAATAAACTGTGAAACTGTGAGCTAATTGAGATCAGAGATAGCACAATGCTTTACATCTGTTAAGTGCCTAATAAATATTTTTGTTCTTCATTTCTTCATTCATTCAAGTCATATTAAGGGAAAAGAAATAGAATTGAATGGAGAGATTTCAGAATTGAATTAATTAATCTTGATGCAGAGAATGATGGGTAGAATAATTGTTTTTAAGAAATAAATCTAGTAAGGAAAGGAATGCTTTGTAATTAGAGAATCAAAGAATTTGCTAAGTGGATAAGACAGTTTGACTATAATGTCATGTACAATAAGGTGTTAAATCAAATACAGTATGTATTAACCATTGGAAACAATTATTTAACAAAATAGTTACTTTCATTAAATGAAATTTATGGAAAGCTACCCAGACAGAAAGAAAACATGAAGGTTTGCAGTTCTTGAGTTGAGAATTACTCCGAGTATATAATTTTCCTGATTCATATGCCTCCTTAGCATGATTATGTGCATTCCCAGATATCTGTACCCTGTATATACCAATTACATTAATGGATGAATGTGACCTAAGATTTTTTTTTTATAGACAATAATATATGCATTACTTATTAATTTGGTTTGATATAGGAATGGTTACACTATTATTGTCATTTCTTTTGATTTATTGTGGTAGTAATTGTTATGTTTATGATTTTAAATGCCATCATTATAAGTGCCCAATAATATAAAAATTAACAGATTAGTGAGGTCTCAAAAGTTAAAAAGGAAAATGGACAGAAGTGTATTGGTAAATGTTTAACAATGAATTCTGCAAAAAAACTTATGAATCATAAACTTTTACATTAAATTCTCAATATTAATATTTCCTCTATCACTCTTTTAAGGGCTAGATAATCCACAAAATAATTGAAGCCTTATTTGTTTTATTTGCCAATCTAGGATCATTTTGAAAATTTAATAGTTTGATTTCTCCAAAATAATGGCAATAGTAATAATAATGATAATGATAATACCTAGTATTTACATAGTTCCCACTGAGGTTCTAGCAGCAAATTAGGTGCTTTCTAATTATTATCTTATTTGATTCTAATAACAGCCCTGTAAAGTAAGTGTTAGTATACTTATTTTAGTGTTGAAGAAACTTAAACAGAAGTTAAAGAGATTGTCCAAAGTCCCCTAAATAGTAAGGTTTTGGGATTGGATTTTAATTGAGTTATTCCCACCTTCAGACCCTGAACTTTATCCACTTTGCCACCTAACTGCTTCAAATTAGCTAACTCTTCTTCTGCAAATAGGGGAATTATATCAGAGCAGACACTCTAATGCCCTGAGAAAACTTGAGTGTAACTGAGTGCAGTGGTTATTCTTTGTGAACCTACCCACATGGGGACACTTCAGAGTGTCAGCTAATGTCCATATTCTTAAAGGAGAAGTTTAAGGTATCAGTTATACAAACAATGTTCAACAATGACTTTATCTTTTCCTTTTTGGAATAGAATAAACAATGTAGAGGAAACAAAATCTCATTGTGCTTATTGTTTCTAGTTTATGAAAACAAAAACATTTCGGGGCAGCTAGATGGCATAGTGCATAAAGAACATGAAGTCAGGAGACCTGAGTTCAAATGTGGGCTCAGACACTTAACACTTCCTAGCTGTGGGGTAAGTCACTTAACGCCAGTTGCCTTAGCCAAACAACAACAACAACAACAACACAAATTTGGTATGAAAATGCACAATGTCAACATAAAATATCTTTTCTAGTAAAATCTCATTTCCATACATCAAAATCAGCAAAGATTCCTTCAAAGGTATTACAACAGAAACAAGCACATTCAACAAACCTTTAATAATAAACCCTTTAATAATACGCAATAGGCAAGAAACAATATATATCAGAAATATATTAACTAAAGGTATTTTGTGATGTAACACGATTCCTACATGGACCATGAAGTCCTTAGTTGTTCCTCTCTTGTTGGTGACACTATGTTGGTTATATCAAGACTTGATACATTACAAAGCTTAGTAGATGAAAGATAGCTGTCACCTACATTGTTGCATTTACTCAAACATAATTTGTTTGAAGTTTGTCCTTAAAAATTTTTAGACAGACAACTACTGGGGCCCAGATTTTAACAGGTGCAGGAGGAAAAACTGTATTTTTGTTGGAAAAGCTAAAGTTCTTTTTTTTAATTATTATAGCTTTATTTATAAGATATATGCATGGGTAATTTTTCATCATTGACAATTGCAAAACCTTTAGTTCCAACTTTTCCCTCCTTCCTCCCACCCCTTCCCCCAGATGGCAGGTTGACCAATACATATTAAATATGTTAAAGTATAAATAAAATACTATATATATATATATATATATATATATATATATATATATATATATACATCCAGTTATTTTGGTGTACAAAAAGAATAGGAATTTGAAACAGTGTACCATTAGCCTGTGAAGGAAATCAAAAATGCAGGCAGACAAAAATAGAGGAATTGGGAATTCTATGTAGTGGTTCATAGTCATCTCCCAGAGTTCTTTCACTGCATCTAGCTGGTTCAATTCATTACTGCTCTCTTGGTGGCTACATCCATTAGAATTAATCATTTTATAGAATTGTTGTTGAAGTATATAATGATCTCCTGGTCCTGCTCATTTCACTTAGCATCAGTTCATGTAAGTCTCTTAAGGCCTTTCTGAAATCATCCTGCTGGTCATTTCTTACAGAACAATAATATTCCTTAATATTCATATACCACAATTTATTCAGCCATTCTTTAATTGATGGGCATCCACTCAGTTTCCAGTTTCTGGCCACTATAAAGAGAGCTACCACAAATATTCTTGGACATACATATCCCTTTCCCTTCTTTAAAATCTCTTTGGGATATAAGCCCAGTAATAATACTGCTGGATCAAAGGGTATGCACAGCTTGATAACTTTTTGGGCATAGTTCCAAATTGCTCTCCAGAATGTCTGGATGTATTCACAATTCAACCAATAGTGTATCAGTATCCTTGTTTTCCCACATCCTCTCCAAAAATGTACATTATCTTTCCCTGTCATTCTAGCCAATCTGACAGGTTGTAGTGGTATCTCAGAGTTGTCTTAATTTGCATTTCTCTGATTAATAAGGAGTTAGAGCATCTTTTCATATAGCTAGAAATAGTTTCAATTTCTTCATCTTAGAGTTGTCTGTTCTTATCCTTTGGCCATTTAATAATTGGAGAATGGCTTGATTTCTTATAAATTAGGGTCAATTCTCTATATATTTTGGAAATGAGGCCTTTATCAGTATCTTTGACTGTAAAAATGTTTTCCCAGTTTATTGCTTCCCTTCTAATCTTATCTACATTAGTTTTGTTTGTACAAAAACTTTTCAATCAAAATTTTCTATTTTGTGATCAGTAATGATCTCTAGTTCTTCTTTGATCATAAATTCCTTCCTCTTCAACAGGTCTGAGAGGTAAACTATCCTATGTTCTTTTAATTTATTTATAATCTCATTCTTCATGCCTAGATCATGAACCCATTTTGACCTTATCTTGGTGTACTGTGTAAAGGGTTGGTCAATGCCTAGTTTCTGTCATAGTAATTTCCAATTTTCCCAGCAATTTTTGTTAAACAGAGAATTCTTGTGCCCAAAACTGGAGTCTTAGGGTTTGTCAAACACTAGAGTGTTAAAGTTATTGACTGTTTTGTCCTGTGAACCTACCCTATTCCACTGATCAACTAGTCTATTTCTTAGCCAATACCAAATGGTTTTGATAACCTCTGCTTTATAATCTAATTTTAGATCTGATGCAGCTAGGCCATCTTCATTTTTTTTATTTGTTCATTAATTCCCTTGAAAATCTTGATCTTTTGTTTTTCCATATGAACATTGTTGTTATTTTTTCTAGGTCATTAAAATAGTTTTTGGGAGTTTTCCTGGTATAACATTAAATAAATGGGTTACTTTAGGTAGTATTGTCATCTTTATTATATTTGCTCATCCAATCCAAGAGCATTTAATATTTTTTCAATTGGTTAGAGCTGACTTTATTTATATGGAAAGTGTTTTGTACTTTTGCTCATATATTTTCTGATTTTCCCTTGTCAGATAGATTCCTAAATATTTCATATTATTGGTAGTTACTTTAAATGGAATTTCTCTTTGTATCTCTAACTGTTGGATTTTGTTAGTGATATATAAGAATGCAGATGACTTTGGTGCATTTATTTTGTATCCTGCAGCTTTGCTAAAGTTGTGGATTATTTATAATATCTTTTTAGTAGAATCTCTGGGGTTCTCTAAGTATACCATCATATCATCTGCAAAGAGTGATAATTTGGTTTCCTCATGACCTACTCTAATTATTTCATCTCTCTCTCAACTCTTAGTGACAAAGCTAGCATTTCTAGTACAATATTGAATAGTAATGGTGATACTGAGCAATCTTGTTTCACTCTTGATCTTATTGGGAATGGTTCCAGTTTATCTCCATTACATGTAATGCTTACTGCATCTATTGAGATGATCATATTGTTTTTGTTAATTTGGTTATTAATATGGTCAATTATACCAATTGTTTCCCTAATATTGAACCAGCCCTGAATTTCTAGTATAAGTCATGGTAATGATTCCTTCATTCCCTATTTTTTCAAATAGTTTATATAGCATTGGGGATAATTGTTCTTTAAATGTTTGATAGAATTCACATATAAATCTATCTAGTCCTGGGGATTTTTCTCAGGGGGTTGATTAATAGTTTGTTCTCTTTCTTTTTCTGAAATGGGGCTATTTAAGTAATTTACTTTCTCCTCTGTTAATATAAGAAGCCTATATTTTTGGAGGTAGTCATCCATTTCCCTTAAGTTATCAAATTTATTGGCATAAAGTTGGGCAAATTAACTCATTATTTCTGTAATTTCCTCTTCATTGGTAGAAAGTTCTCCCTTTTAATTTTTAAGACTAATAATTTGATTTTCCTCTTCAGTTTTTCTAATCAGATTTACTAAATGTTTATCTATTTTACTGTTTTTTTTCCCATAAAACCAACTCTTAGTTTTATTTATTCATTCAAGTTTTTTTTTTTATTTTCAATATTATTGATTTCTTCTTTTAATTTTACAATTTCAAGTTCAGTATTTGGTTGGGGGGTTTTATTTTGGTGTTTTTCTAGCTTTTTAAGTTGCAAGCCCAATTCATTGATCTTCTCTTTCTCTATTTTATTGAAGTAAGCCTCTAAAGATATAAAATTTGCCCTTATTACCACTTTCGCTGAATCCCACAAGTTTTGGTATGATGTTTCATCTTTGTCATTATCTTGAATAAAATTATTAATTGTGTCTATGATTTGCTGTTTCACCCAATCATTCTTTAAGATGAGATTATTTCTTTCCAATTACTTTTTGGGCTATTTACCCCTAACTTTTTGTTGAATGCAGTTTTTATTTCAGCGTGATCTGGAAAGAAAGTATTTATTATTTCTGGCTTCTTGCATTTAATTTTGATGTCTTTATGTCCTAATATATGGTCAGTTTTTGTATAGCTTCCATGAACTACAGAGAAGAAAGTTACTTCTTTCTGTCACCATTTTGTTTTCTCTAAAGACCTATCATACCTAATTTTTCTAATATTGTATTTACCTCTTTAATTTCTTTCTTATTTGTTTTGTGGTTTGATTTATCTAATTCTGAGAGTGCAAGGTTGAGATCTCTTAGTATTATAGTTTCGTTGTCTATTTCTTCTTGCAACTTTATTAGCTTCTCCTTTAGGAAGTTAGATGCTACACCAGGTGCATATATGTTTAGTATTAATATTGCTTCATTGTCTATGCTACCCTTTAGCAAGATATAATTTCCTTCCTTATCCCTTTTAATTAGATCAATTTTTGCTTTTGCTTGATCTGAGATCAGGATGGGTACTCCTGCTTTTTTGACTTCACCTGAAGCATAATAGATTCTTATTCAGCCTTTTTCCTTTACTCTATATGTATCTCCCTGCTTTAAATCTGCCTCCACTTTATGGGAGAGTTCATCCCATTCACATGTACAGTTAAAATTACTAATATATGTATTTCCTGCCATCATATTATCCCCAGATTATGCTTTTTTTTTCCTTGCTCCCCTGACCCCCTTCCCCAGTATTAAACTTATGGACCCCAGTTGAGTCACACAATTCTCCCTCTTTCAGGATCCCTCCTCCTCCCTTTGAATCCCTTGCCCTTTCTTGTATGCTTCCCTTATTACTCTTTTCCTTTTCCCTTTTCCTCTCCTGTTTTTTGATGAGATGAGAGAATATTCTCTGTAAAACAAATATGTCAATTATTTTCTCTTTGAGCCAACTCTGAGAGTAAGATTCACACACTGTTCCTCCCCCTCTCTAAGTTCTTTCAGATATGATAGGTTTCCTTTGCCTCTTTGTGGGATGTAGTTTCCCTCTTTTTGTCTCACCTTTTCCTTTTTCTGATGCTATCTCCTGTCCATTTCTACTTCTCTTTTTTATGTTATATCAGTATAATCAGATTATACATGTGATCATATGTATATCCACAACAGAAATACAGTTCTCAAGAATTCCTTTTATCTTTTTCTGCTTCTCTTGAGTCCTATGGTTGGAGATCAATTTTTTTTTTTTTTTTTTTTTTTTGGAACAAATGGAATTCATCTGTTTCATTGAATATCTATCTCCTTCCACAGAAGAAAATGCTCAATTTAGCTGGGTAATTTATTCTTGGTTGCATTCCAAGTTCTTTTGCCTTTTGAAATATCAGATTCCAGGCCCTTTGATCCTTTAGTATAGAGGAAGCCAGATCTTGAGTGACCCTTATTGTGCCACCTCGGTATTTGAATTGTTTTTTTTTTTTTTTTTTTTTTTTTTCTGGCTGCTTGTAATATTTTTTTTCTTAGTCTGATAGTTTTGTAATTGGTGACAATATTCTTTGGTGGTTTTTTTTTTTTTTTGTTTGTTTGTTTTTTTTGTTTGTTTGTTTGTTTTTTTTAGGGTCTTTTTCAGAAGGTATTCTATGTATTCTTTCAATGCCTATTTTACCTTGTGGTTGTATTACATCTGGGCATTTCTCTTTGATGATTTCTTGTAAAATAGTATCTAGGCTCTTTTTTTCATCATAATTTTCAGGAAGTGCAAAAATCTTCACATTATCTCTCCTAGATCTGTTTTCCAGGTCTGTTGTTTTTCAATTGTATATTTAATGTTTTGTTTTTTTCTAATTTTTCTTGTTTTTGGTTTTGCTTGACTGATTTTTGATTTCTCAATGAATCATTCATTTCTATTTGTTTAGTTCTGGTTTTTAATAAGTTATTTTCTTCATTAGCTTTTTTTTAAAATTCTTTTTGTATATGTCCAGTTAAGTTTTTAAATGAGTTGTTTTGCCACATATAACAAGAATGAGACATCACAGGTAAATAGAGAAGATACTTTACTGAAACATTTATAATAGAAGAAAGCAAGAGAAGCATCTGGCATTTACAGTGGAGTAATTGTATTTATGGAATAATATAGCATGAGCAAGTATAGATGAAATGTGATCTGCATCATTGGAGAGGATTCTAAAACCAATGTCACTGTAGACTTCTCTGAATATTTATATTATAATTAAATGTCTTGTTCATTGTTGATAGCTACATACTTAAACATGATACTTTGAGCTACACATCTCAGATTATGTATATATTCCTTTAAATTTGTTTTTAGAAGATATTGCTGAGTTAATAGGGTCTTTAGGATAAAATAATTACTCTCAGGAACTTTTACCACTCAGCAGAGGGGAATACTAAAAGCATACCCTCTACAGATAAATTGTTTACTTTTTTATCAACAATTCATTGAATTAAAGAAATTAAATAAGACTTTTTTTCCTTAAGAGAGAATCCTCTCTTTCCTTTTAAAGAGAATCAACAAATATGTCTACTCCTATAAAAATAACTTTTTATTGACTGAATGGTTTATGTTTAATAAGAAATAACAAATTTCTTAGACTCATGATTTTACCTCCACAAATTCATCCAGTTTACACCATTCTTTGAATGAACTTTTTTCTCACCTTTGTTTTTCTTTCATCAAGCTTTAGCTCTATTATCGTATCATCTATAAACCTTCTTTAACCCTATCTACTTTGCCCTCACTACCCCACCTCCTTCTTCTACCATGAAATAGAGTTTAATTTTTCTTGGGTCAAATATCTGGATATTTCTTTTGACACTAAATATATTATATTTGTGTACAGGTTGCATTTTCACCTTTCTCCATGCCTCCTTCTAACCCAATAGATTATAATTATTTCAAGACAGAGTTTCTTTATATTTTAATCTTTAGCATTTATCTTTGTGGCCAGAGCATAATAGGTGTTCTGTAAGTGTTTGCTGAAATGAATTGAATTCAAGAGATGATATGCCAGAGGGCACTGTAGTGAGGAGTTAGTTCCAGTTGTATGCTGCAATGATTTCTAAGATGGGTTTCTGCCCAGAGTACTTTTGCTGCAATAAACTTGTCAATTTGAAAGCTGCTCATCCCAAGCCCATTTTCTGATGCTTTACACAATATATTCTCTCCTCTATCGTTCATATACTCCCTTTCTCTTAATGGGAGGGAGTCATTCAGTGTTCTGATTTAATGGGGCAATCTTTTCAGCTTTTATGATTTACTGTCTTCCTTCAGCATAAGCAAACAGAGGGTGATGATGTTAACAATGAATTTAAAGCAAAAGAATGTCTACTAGAAGCTGAAAGCAAGATATAGTGCAGATGAACATCAAAATATACAATCTATTCTTGGATAATTAAGAATCAACTATTCTCAAAAAATATAAGTATCATCACCCATCTCATTTTTGTGATAAAAGAACATGACCCTTACTTTATTTTAAAATTCCTCAATAAGATATATGTTCATTATCACTTTAGGCACTTGTAAGAGACATTGTTTTGTGGTGTTATTTGGAGGTGGCAATTAAATAGATGTCATTTGGACATGGATAGTCAATTTCTAGAGTAGAACAGATCTTACAAAGCAAACAAACAAATATGCAATTTTTTAGTAATGTGAACCTATGAGAGCATTTGTATTGGTAAGTTATATACAGTACAGCTCTAGTAGCAATTCCCCTGACTTATCCATTGTGAAAAATGCTTCCAAAGTGAGTAAAATACTGTCAAATATATTCTGCTTGTTCTGCACTTACGATTTGCTAGACTTTGAAATGGTGCAATTGGAATTAGGTATTAAATTCTGAATTATTATTTTCCTCTTTTACATAATTAGATGCATAATTCAAAATCTTGTTTCTATAGTGCTATGCTCTGAATAGCACAACTATTAAATAGTTCATCAGAGGTCACAATATAAACAGATTTTTTAGTGCAAAAAAATCACTCTGTTGGAGTCAGAGACTTGAGTTCCAATCCCGATTTTGCCTTTCTTATATTAACTTGAAAAAATAATTTTATCTTTTGGGGCCTCACTTTCCTTAATCATAAAAGGAGGGGATTAAGCTAGGTGATCTTCAGGGTTCCTTTCTATAAACAGTAAAGGATCCTGGGGAATGATAGCATACTCCTGTAATCTCTACTATTGGGGGAGGCTGAGGCTAGTGAATCACTTGAGTTGCAGTTGGGATGAAATCTATGAGATGTCTGCAATAATATGATAAGCCCAAAGAAAGGAAAGTAGATTACCTAAGGAGGAATGAATCAGCCCAGGTTAGAAAATGGACCACAGGAAAGTGTTATTCATATACAGAGGGAGGAAACTTTAGAGACTGAATATGGAGCAAAGCATATTATTTTCGCCATTTTTGTTGTTGTTGTTGTTGTTGTTGTATGTTTGATTGTTTGTTTGGGTTCTCCCCCTCTTTTGATTTGATTTTTCTTGTGAATGTTTAGAAGAATTGCATGCTTTGCAAATCGATCTGATTGCTTGTTGTCTTGCAGAGGGGGAAGAGGAACATTTGGAACACAAAGTTTTACAAAGCTGAATGTTGAATACTATCTTTGTATGTATTTGGAAAAATAAAATATTATTAATTTTTATTGAAAAGGAAAGAAAATATACACATCAAAGGTTCTGTGCAGCTCACCCCTGGGATCTGGTCACTGAATTGCTACTGTATTTTTCAAGCCTGAGAGCAATGGATACGTTCTCAAAAAAAAATCTCTCTATAAAGGGTTAGGTATTAGATATGAAGAATGGTTGAATATATTATGATTAGTCAGCCTCCGGATGAGACAATGGAGAGATGATTATGTATGAGCAACTCTTATATAAAGGGTAATGACTAGCATCATTTTTTTTTTTTTAATTAAAGCTGCCATAAATATACAGTGCAAATATCTCATATGAAGGATTTTGGCAAAATGTAAGAAATGTTTTTCTGATATTTAGATTTATCCAAATTTCTTTTTAATTTTTCTAGTTTGAACAAAGTGCATGGATTTTTACCAAGTGAAATTCTTTCTGAAAACTGCTTCCAGGCTGAATTTTTATGGTCCTCTAAAGATACTTCCCTGCCCCCAACAGCTTCATTATATATGAAATGATTTTTTGTTCAGGGCAGTAATTCGTACTGCTTTATAATATTGGATACTATGAAAAAAGAAAAAAAAACTGCAATTCAACATACATGCTCTTTTTGTAATGTAGAAATTAAATAGTATTGGCCTACTTTGTGTATTTTTAAAAATAACTTTGCCATTTTAATCCATTTAATTCTTGTTTCTGCTAGACAGAGTAGTATTAGGACTAAATGAAAATCCATTAGTATAATCATTTTTTTTCTTATTTCACATACATTTGCATATATTAGAATACTGGGGAAATATGTGCTTGACTTTTTTTCTTTGAAAATGGTTTGCCATTTCAATAGTGATATGTGCCAAGCTGATAAAAATGACAGCTTCTATATCTTCTTGAGTTTCAACTATGATGTAGCTCATTACATTAGCACAAAGAAAGCAGGCAATAAATTACCAAAGTATATACAAGCATGGCTGTAGATGTGACAAAGCCTACTCCACAGAAGATATATCATTCCAGAAAGGTCCTGTGTACTGAAGAATTAAATTCCCAAAATAGAGGCACTACATTTCTGAATGTTCATACCTGATACAAAAAGACAATGTGCAGAGCAGGGAGCATTTCAGCATAATCAGTGTTTTTAATTTCTGTCTCATGAATTTAGTCAACAGGCAGGAGCAGAGTATAAATAAATAAATAAGCACTTAATACTCTTAAGCCTATGGAAACATTTTCAAGTCATTTTAGACTGTCTATATTTTTTTTTTTTGGAAATACAAACTTAAAAAGATGTAATTAATAGTAAACTAAAGCATAAATAATAAGTGCATAAAAGAACCTTTAGATTTATGATTGTTTCATAAATTCCAGCAAAAAAAAATGAACTGTATTATGCTGAATTTGAAAAGGTTTAGTTACATGCATATACATATGTGTATATCTACACTACTACATGTTTAAGAATATTATTTTTAATTATAAAGAAAAAAAAAACTAGCTTTTACAATGATTTAGGGGAGGAGAAAAGAAACCCTTTTATTTTTTAAGCATAATCTCTAAATTTTTTGAATTTTGCACTGAGGAATACTATAGTTACAGAAGGTAAAGAACATGTTTAAAGGTATAAACAAGAAGATCATTTTTTGTCTCAGACCTCTGAGAAGATGAAATATAAGAACTTACTTTTAAAATGTGATACCCATTCATAATATTAATTAACTATGGAAAGGATATTCTGTCATGCAATCATTTATATCATTAATTGCATTATATTACACTAAAGAATGATGCAAGTTACTACTGTTTAGGCCTTAGATCATCCAAGATTTTATGGGATTTGAGAAGGACAAAGAAATTGAAATGGGGATTTCTGATTGTTGTGTATATATATGTGTACTCAATATAGTGTTTGTTTATTTTTTTATCTGTTAAATCATAATTTTTGGATAAGTTGCTAATTTTTAAAGTATATGTTTATAAATGTCATAGATTCTAAAGTTTAATTCTTTGGTTGTGGAAAGAGACAAAATTATTATAAAGTACATTAAAATACATTTATTCTACTCTAGAGGGAGTATAGTATGCTTTTTAATTGAAGCTCTCTTCACAAAAGTATCTTGTAGAATAAAAGGTAAATATTGTGAGTTATGGATATAATGGAAGCAACCTTTAAATATGTTCATAATTAGCAATGTTTATTCACATACCTAAAGGGAATTTCAATCTAGTCATCCCAAAATATGACAGCTAGATGGTACAGTGGATAGACTGCTTGGCTTGGAAAGTGAGGAAGACTCATCTTCCTATACTCAAAATTGGCTTCAGACACTTATTAGCTGTGTGACCCTGGACACTTAAGACAGTCTCAGTTTCTCTATCTCTAAAATGAATAGGAGAAGAACACGGCAAATACTCCAGTATCCTTGGCAAAAAAAAAAAAAAAAAAAAAAAAAAAAAAAAAAAAAAAAAAAAAAAAATGGGGTTATGTTTAAAGGTTGCTTCTATTATATCCAAAACCAACAACATTAAAGTTTACTATTTAAAATAATATATTTTCAGACACATCTATGCATATACATACATATATATTATTTATTATTATACATGATACATTTGATAAAGTATTTCATCTAGAATATGGAATTAGGAAGATTTATTGTTCCTTAGTTCAACCTGGCCTCAGACTCTTACTAACTATGTGATCCTGGTCAAGTCACTTATCCCTATTTGCCTCAGGTTCACCATCTGTTAAAATATCTGGAGAAGGAAATGGCAAATCACTGTAATATCTTTGCCAAGAAAACCCTTAACAGAGTCAGAGTCAGACCCCCCAAAAATGAGTGAATGACAACAAAAATGCTTTTGTTTCTATCTCTATATGTATATATCTATGTAAATACATGTATACAGATAGGTAGATACATGTATATAGATAGGTATGAATATATATATATGTATATATATATATATGTATATATATGTATATATGTAATGATTGGTGAGGAAACCCTCTCTACCAGTGAAGATAAGCATCTGCTATGCTTGGTAAATTATATTCTTAAAATTTCACCTGGGATACTGAGAGATTTAGTGACATCTGCATTGTTAGTCAGTCAGTATTTATCAGATTTAGAGCTTGAATTTGTACCTTCCTCTCTAAGGCCAGCTAGTGTCCTATTATGCCATGCTACCTCAGGTAATTAAATAGGAGTTTACAATGGCAAAGCACTCAGGCATGCTTTTTTTTTTTTTGTATTTGATACCAATGACAGTTCTGTGAATTAATGAATATAGATTTCACTACCCCCACTAGGAAAATATATTTCAAAGGATTTAACTGACCTGATCAAGATTACCTGACTAGTGAATGGCATGTGTTACCTACCTGACTACATGAACATTGAATTATGTCATAATACCTCATATTCTGTACAAGGCCTGTGTGGAGAATCATCATAAGGAAAAGAGACTAGTCTGATATGTAGCATATAACTAGGTATCATAGTATTTCCTCAAAGTGGAAGAAAGACCTTATCAGCTATCTATATATAAACAAATGTAGATGCATTATTATATGCATATATTATGCTTATTGTATGCAGAAATGCATGTGTATAAAGCATTTTAAGATGTTTCAAAACTATGTGGGGAAGTGAGATTAGAAAAAGATCAAACAAGTGTAGTATTCCAATTAAAAAAGATGTTATTAGCAATTTTGGGGACTGGGGCAAGCACCATCAAATTGTCTGAGATAAATACCTTAATAAGAATATATAAATCCATATACACTTACATTTTAAGACAAGATCCTCCTTAGTCAGAAAGCAGAATGTTAATATCGTGATGTTATATTCAATTCAATTCAACAAAATTTTAGTTCATGCTTCCTATGTAGGAAAGAAGAATCATTAGTAAAATAAACACTAAGTGTTCTGAATAGGAAAAACAAAAACAGTCCTTGAGCAGATGTGGAGAGGTTTGGAACAAAGCAGATAAATTAATAAATAGATACGCAGACAAACATATATACTATGTGTGGAATACCAACATACATATACACAGAAACAAATATATAATTAGAATGAAGGTATTAGGAATATATACATACATGTTTTATACATATATGTAGTTCTATATTTGTGTATTTACAAACATACATATACACACAAATAAATATAGTTTTAGAATGTAGATGTTAGTTAAAAAGGCTGGACTGAAAACAAAGTGCTATAGGAAAATAAGACATTATTTTTCTGCTGGGAAAATTATGAGAAGATCCCTGGGGGAAAAGGATTTAAAACAGCTGAGATGAAAAGGGAATGAATTCCAAATATTGATAATGGTTGAGAGTGAAGCTTCTTAAATTGTGGGTCACTAGGCTACATGGGGTTGCATAATTCAATGCGGGAGTTATACAATTATGATTTATTATCTGTAAGTTTGATTTGTATACCTATTTATACTTGGAGTGACATAAAAAATTCTCAGATGAAAAAGGTTTGTGAAGGGGAAAAAAAAGCCCTGATTTGGAGGAATGAATGGAAGTGAAAAAAGTACGAGGTGAGATGAAGAAACACTTTATAGTCCAATATGAGTGGAATGTACAGGAATTAAAAATAAAATGAAAAAAAGTCTGTAAAAGTAGAATAGGACCAGGCTATGGAATAAGTTAAATAGCAAGTTGAGAAGTTTATAAATAATAAAGAGTCATTAAAGGTGTTTAAGCAGGAGAGTTGCATGGTCTATCTTTGCGCCTGAGAGCTAGAGATGTTTTTGAGAGATCTTGGTCCCAGTTAGGGCAAAAACAAAATGAAAAAAAAAAAATTTAAAAAAGCAACAGCAACAACAGCCCTCTTTCCTGTTTTGAAAGGATGTTGGTTAAAATCTGGCTTAACTCATTTTACAGGTAAGGAAACTAGGATAAATATTATGACAGTGACAACAGAGAAAACCAAAACACTCATAGATTTAGGCCTTCTAATTTTGTGGCATTTTAACTACAGAGTCACCAAGGCCTTGTACATCTATTTTTATTGTTATTTTTAAGTGCACTCGAAAAAGCTAATCATAATTAAAAATATATATTTTAAATCAACTGTTAGTGTTTTTGGCATGATAATATCTTACATCTTTGGGTGTTTTAGGTTTACAAAGCATTTCCCTCATAATGAAAATGCTAGATAGTCAGCAAGAGAATAATATTTATGTTATCATCTTCCTTTTACAAATGAGAAAACTGAAACTCAGAGAAGATAAATAATTTTCCCATGATCACCAGAGAGTATTTACGACCTGAAAACAACTCTTTTGACTCCAGTCTCAGTGTTCATTCTTTCACTTCTGTAACCTTTGAACACCTACCATGAGTTACATTAAGTTATTGGTTAGCACCACTGATATTTTTTTACTAAAATATTTTCCAAATAATTATTTATTTTCTTAATATTATGGACTTAATAAGCATCAACAAACAAACAAACATGAAAATTTCAATATGGAAAGGAAAATAAATTTACATTTATTGCAATTTTTATTAGAGACCTAATTCCATGTATAACTTTCTTCAATAATTCCGTGATTATTAAAATCAAAGGAGATGTAAAGCAGAGAGATGTAAGCCCAGCTTCAGTGTTCAACACTGTCACATGCGGATTCCTCATCATGGGATAAGCTAAGTAGCATACACAAAAGCCATCCTGGCTATTAATGGTGTTGTTACTTTTAGTATCATTGATTTTTAATTAATATTACTAAATATAGCATCAAAAGTTCTTACATGTTTGAAGAAGGGATATATTCTCTTTTTGAAACTCTGTAACATCAGGACACATAGTACATGATATTACCTTCTAAGGCATAGAACTCCAGTAGCCATTTAACTGTATACTTGTGGGCAGCTTGTTGATACTATTTTATAGGGCTACAAAGAAAAAGAAGAAAAAGTGAAACTAAATTACTGAGAGATTCTGCATTTAGTTAGAAGACATGATAGTGACAGGATTAATTGAACAAGGCATTTAGTCTCTTCAAGTATCAGTTTCCTTTTTTTGTTATTGTTTGTTTTTGTTTTGGTAAAATGTGTACTATAATCACTGAATATAATACATGATTTATAGGGATTTTGTGGGTATTAAATTTTAAAAAATAATGTATATAAATATTATGTTGGAAAAGCTTGAACTGACTATAAGATTGTACTATTATAATTCAGTCAACCAATCAATAAGTATTTGGATGCTTATTACAATAACCTTTCCACAAATATGTGCCTCCCTCAGTATCCTATTCATTTCCTCTTGCCAAAGTAATGACAAGACAGGTAGAAAATTTTCTCTTTATTAAGCTGTATTTGAATACAAAAATGTTTGTGTTATCCAGGTACCAATTTCATTGCCTTTTGTTCCAAACATCAATAATCCATATACTTTGAATATATCCATTGAGTTGGCTCTGTATTAAAACAACATTTAGTCATTTGAATGCCTAAAAAGTAACCACTAATTTTTTTAATGGATCCAAGAGAACTAAACTTTTTGTTCCCCTTCTAACCTATTGCTTATTATGACTGTCTTGCTATTTCATTTTTCATATTTCTGGCAAAGCACAACTTTGCAACTGTAATCTCTAATACATTTTCTATTTATTCCCTATCTTGTTGCTGAGATCCCTAGGTCAACACTTGGTTCCTCTTGTAAGCAGTGATGAAGAGTTAAAGTGGAAAAATATCCATAAGGGAAGCTTAATACTTTCTGTAACAATGGCACCAAAATACCTTACATAACAAGCATGTTATTCTGAACTGAGACCTTCAAACTTTAGATGAACAAAGCAGAAGGTAAAATGTTGCAATTGAAATCTGATGGGAGGAACAGGGTGAAGAAATAAGCATACTCTAATTTCCAGTATCTTTCCTCATATAGTGATTTATATATTTATGAAGATATGTTAATTCCTTCAGATTCCTATAATGGTGCTCAAATGAGTATTGAAATTAATGCATCTTTTTAACTTATTAGCATTCTGAGATTGCATGTGTGTATACAATTATATGTATATGTGAATACATACGTGTGTGTAAATAGTTGGGAGAGAGAAGTCAGACATATCTTAATTATAATTCTGTAGACAACACAATATAATATGTTTATGTGTAAATATGATAATGCAAATATGACATTCATATAATTGAAATTTAAATGTTAAAAAACCCAATTGCTTATGCTTACACAATAATGATTTATGGAGAGACATAATAATTATAGTCATATAAATCAGGACTTTTACATTATGAAATGGAAGCTGTTTTGCAACAATTTCAAGGAAATAAGCAAACTAGAATGTTAAGCTTTTTAAAAAAATAGTGGGACTATATTATCTGTAATCAAAATCATCAAATCTGAAAAAAATAAGTATCAAGACTAAAGAAAATAATAGGGATATTTTAGGTGGTAGATAAATAAAAGATAATGTAGCTAATGTGGAAACAAGAAAATTTATTTTTAGGAAGAAGAATGTCCCAAAAAGATTTTTAAATTGTTTGTTCCTTTCAAAAGGCTTTCTATATTTTCCATTCCAAAAATGGTTCCCTAGTAAGCCTAGAATTGCCTTCCACAGGATTCCAGTTGAGGTGCAAGTAGAAATTATCTGCTCTAGCATAATGCTATTATGACTTTAACACAGTCTTACACATACTTTTTCAAAACTCATGAGACCTGCAAGAATTATTCTTGGCTTTAAGATACTGCACTAGTTACAATATTATCAATTGACATTTTTTTTCTTCCCGGTACAATCCCATGATTTTACTGGTAGTAACTACTGGAGTTGAAAAAAATATGTATCTCAAAAAATGTCCACAAACATGTTTTTAATTGAGGAAAACTAAATTAAATAGGTATAGGAAGGAGAAATAGGGCATATTAAATTTGTTTTAATCACAGAGCCCAAGTTTAAATGACTATACATATTGATATTTCTCTTTTCTCTTCATCTATTCCTCCCTCAGCACATTCTCTTAGACTTTTGACATAAGCATAAACATTTAATCTCATGGTCACTTTAGTGATTTTTTTTCTTTTAATATTTTTGATCCAAATACATATATTCATATATTATCTTGAAAGAAAAGTAATTCTTCCTGATATTTTTTTTACTTTTGTCATATTCATTCATTAAGAAATAGAGTGAATATTTATAAAGTTATTTTAAGTTTTACAGAGGGATTTATATAAACATTCTCTTATTTGGATCACATGGATGAGGTAATTAATACAGTCATTGCAAAATATGGCCTGAGTTAACTACAGCTAACAGGTAGTGAGGATATCCTCCTATCCTTGACCTCCATAGTTCAGTTCCTATCAAGTTAAGAATGTCTCCTCCTATTTGGATATTGAACACTTTGCAGGATTCCTTACCAAAGATAATCAGTAGCTCTGCTCCACAATAAGACAGTGCTTTACCTCATCATTCTGATTTACCATTGTTCTCTAAATTATATTGGATCTTGCCATCCTCTCTGATACTATACCTTATGGAGCCTTATAATAAACATCTGTCCTCTCATTGCACTGAATGAATCACTGAACCTCTCCATTTACCATGGGCTTGAATCTTCTTACATATATTGCCATATCTCATTAGAATTTGAGCTCATTGAGGGAAAGAACTCTCTCATTTTTCAACTTATAGTTTCATTTTTGACAATTTGTTTTTATTTACAAAGATTTAATCATTTATCCATAGTTAATAAGTAGTAGGTGATGGAATCTGAAACCAGTGTTTTTGACTGATATTGATCATTATGTAATATTTTTCTAATTCTTAAGTATTAAATAATCATTTATTAGGCATCATTTGTATGTAAAATATAGTGTTAAATATTTCTCTTCATATTTAAGAATAAGGTTTCCATCATAATTTTAATCTATCTTTCCATATCTCATCTCTTTCTCCCTCCCTTACTCCCTCCCTCCATCCATCCTTCCCTTCCTCCCTCTCTCTCTCTCTCTCTCTCTCTCTCTCTCTCTCTCTCTCTCTCTCTCTCTCTCTTCTCTCAGGAGAAAATATGGCAGAATGATTGTAACACTGGTGAGGAAGCACTGGATTCAAATACAATTTTTGATAATTATTAGAAGTGATTTATTTGGCATTGACCTCTAAATGTATGAGGCAACCCCCTATGACTTATTTATTTTGTTATTTAGTTATGTCATCCCCCAGAGAGAGGGAGTTCCCACAGTAAGAACAGTGAGTACATTCTCAATTATTTCCTTAAGTAACATGCTTTTTGAAAAAAATTCATAAGATTATTTTTTTTTTCTTTATTTCACTTTTAATTTACCCTCTCTCTTCTAGTTTTCTTAATAAACCAAATACCAAGGAAAAAGAACAGTAGACATCATGGAACTGGGAAAACTGCTAAAAAATGAAAATATCTTGCACTGTTTGATTTTTATATCAAATGATATGTATCAGTTTGGCATTTCTCAAGACCTTTCAAAAAGACTTGTTGCAATAACTAGAGGTCATTCAATAAAAAATAATATATTGAGAAGATGGAACATCAACTAGCAAACAAAGTACTAATAAAATGATCATCATCACCAAGGAATTGAGTTCATGAAGTTCATGGATGCTATATATTTATTTTTATGGATGGGGGACTACTACATTCAGTATCACATACAGAGTTGACTTGAATTATTTTTATTAATATTTTGCTTTAGTGATAAGACATATGTAATTTCATATCTAGTATCACTGTCTAGCTTTAGGATTTAAATTAGTTAATAAAACAATTCAGAAAGACTAGTTTCCTAAATTGCTGTCAACATAGTGTGGAACAAGACAAAAACAAATAATTAAATGATGTTGTTGATGTTGATGATGATTCTTCCTTTTTCAAGAAGATAGGTCACAAAGGTGATGTCTTGATTGGCTTATCAATTAAATTTAAATAAGAAAAGGTTATACACATTTGTCAGCATTATTCTCTTTTCCTGAATCTTGAAGTCCAGTGACAATAGTCAAGCTGACTGGTAATGACCTAGAATGAAGTGAATAATGTTGGCATCTTCCATTTCTTCAGCTGCCTTGATAACTATTGGAACAAATTCTTCTCATCCACTCATTCTATTGAGTAAAGTCTTCAAGTGCTTGATGTAGCAATTCCCCTAACCCACTGACAGATAGATGGCTTATTAATTAACTTCCACCTGGTTTAGACTATCTGTCAACACAATTTACTGGGATGTGGCCAATGAATATGCTACAGCTTTTTGAAGTCGTAGGTGGGAGTTGGTGGGAGATTAGACTAAAAAGATGAATGAGCAGCCCTAAAAATGGTCCTGACACAAAAGGTACTAGACTTTTTTGAATATGTCACACACCCCAATTAAATAATAAATATGATGACATATAGGTAAATAATAAATAATATTAGTACTATAGTCTTCCACAATGGTCAATCTGAATTCTTCTACTCTCCATTACTAGATTCTTTATAGATAAATTAAATTAGAAAGTATTTAGCAAATTTTTATTTTATCCCTGAGTCAGTATCCTCAGAACATCAGCCTCTTTGTCTTCTATGTCTATAGAACTATGTTATAATTGATGCTGATATGATAATCACACAAGGCACTAAAAAAATCAGCTGAAAAATTAAAAAAAATTATTGTTTCCATGGTAAAGCATGAACTAATGTATTTTAGGAATATTTTAAAGCAAGTATAAAAACTAAGAGTTTTCTGATTAAATTAATCAGGAGAGACAATCAAAACATAATATTCCCCAAGCAGAGAAAGAGATTTTATCATAAGAAGGGACTTACTTGATTGTCTTTGTCCTGGTTTTAATGTACATTTAGTTTTAGAATAAGATACTACATTGATTTAATTTAATGTGCTTTAAAAGCAAACATTCTATAAACTTTATTAAGTGGTAACTATCTATAAAGTACCCTCTTTACTGGGAGTGTGAAAAACAAAAAACAAACAACCAAAACAAACACAAAACAATTCCTGCCTTCAAATTGTGGAATACAATGTGTAGAAACATAACTACCAGGTAATTTTAGGGAAAAGGCATTATGAAATTAGGGAGGGAAATAAAAAACTAACAAAAGAAAACCTTCCTTAACAATGAACATCAATGAACTAAACTTTTAACTGAGAAGTAAAAAGCATTTTGCTAAGACCTTTAAAAATTACAAAATTTACAAAAATATAATTCTTTTAAAAATAAATCAGAAATACAAAGAAAAAAATTAAGAAGTAAAGTTTGTTTTTCATTTCTTGACCTACATTATATATATGTAGATAGATAGATCTATATACTTATGAGGCCAATTTCTGAATGCTTTTGTATATTTTAAAAGCTCTAGGGTTCATAATGCACTGATATATTTTTGGAAGATATAAGAAAATATCATATCTATCTTTTACTCTGGTGACTGAAGCACCTAGATTAGCATCAAAGGTGGATCGCCTAAAAATAAAATGGATTTAACTCTCTAACCAGACTGAATTTATCAATGACTAATCAGTCTAAGTTAGACCTTTCCAGACAATGCAACTATAAGTATGTGAAGTAAAGGAGCATAGTTTAATAATATTTATACTTTTCACAGGGTTCTATCTATAGCAAACAAATAAATCATTGCATAATGAATTAACATATTCTGCAAGCCAAATACACCATATCTAGTGCTTACTTGTGTGAGATTTCTTTATTGTCAGAGAAAATTCAGTGGATATTAATTTTCTTCACCTTCAAAATATGGTACTTCCTTTGCTATGCTTAATATAAAGCATGACTATTACTGGTTTTCATTGAATATAATTATTATCCTTATGGGAATGAATCTATATCGTAGAAAACAGAAAATCTTTAAGAATAAACTTTAAGCAATTATTCAGAATGTGGAACAACAAAATAGTTAATGTTACTGAAAACTAAAATTAGTGAGACAAAAGTAGGAGTAGCTAACTCTCATCTAAGAATTCGCTCTGCTAAGACAGGATGAAATAAATCCCTGGATATTGAAAGAAGTGACAGATATTATTTCTGATCTTCTGTCAGAGTAATCTTTGAAAAATTAAGGCAAATAGGAACTGTGCTACAGGACGGGAGACAGGTAAATGTCTCAATTTTACAAAAGTGAAAGAGGTGAATTTTTGGATTTTTCATACTATAGTCTGCAAAAGTTGACATTTCTTATCAAACTTTTAGAAGACATTATTAGTGTCATTATTGGTGAGCATTTAGAAGGGGAAGATTTTTTCTAAAAGTCAATCTAAGTTCATTAAGGACAAGTTATGACAGATTAAACTCAAATCATTTTTTGACTGCAAGATCTCACAAATATCACAGACACAGCAAGACATTTGACAAAGCTTTTCATGCTGTCTTTTTAGAAAACATATGGCCTAGATGAAATTCAGTCAGATGTATTTAAAACTGATTGAATTGTTTGGCTAAAGACTAATCAGTTATGAAATTATTTCCAACCAGAGGGAGGTCTCTATTGAAGTGTCCTAGGAATGTGTCCTTTAAGCGTTGTTCACCACTTGTATCATAAATAGCCTGACTATCAAATGCCTTGCTAATAAGACCTGTTGTTTGGTCGTTTCATTTGTGTCTGACACTTTGTGATCCCATTTTGGATTTTTTTGGCAAAGGTATTAGAATATCTTATCATCTTTTTTTTTTTTTTCTTCCAACTCATTTTATAGATGAGGAACTGAGACAAAGACAAATGGAGCTTAAACTATGGGCCCAGTGTCACAAAGTTAACAAACATATGAGACTGGATTTGAATTCATGAAGATGAGGCTTTCTGAAGCTAGTTCTCTAGCCACAAAGCCACCTAGCTGCCCTTTTGCTGAAATACAGTCATACCATATCTTTGATATTCTCCTAAATTTCTTCCATAGTGTTACCTGACAAATTGCTTCTTAACTCCCTCTGGTCTACTACTTGATCTTAATTTAGAAAGGGCAAAATTACTTACTTCATCCATGTCATCTGCATTTATATCTTGCTACTGGACTTTGATAACTGGAGGAAAGAGTAAGGAATGATGACTCTTTGCAACCTTGCCTCACTTAAAAAAAACAATTCATGAGCAAGTCAAAACCCCATCCTTGTGAGGTCATTAGTGCTCTTTGAGAATGAGAAATAAACAATAATAATTGTTTTAGCATAATTTTCATTTTTTAAAACAAATTATTATTAAAAACCTATTACAAGCCAATCATTGTGCTTATTATTAGGGATACAAAGACAAAAATCCTATTGTCTCTAGAACTCTTTAAATTTAAATTGGAGAAAAAGATTTCACTAGGGGAGTATGATACATATACAAAGAGGGAAAATTAAATGTAAAATATATGCAAAGTTAATCAAAATAATATTCTAAAGGATTTTACTAGCATCTAGGAGGTTGACAAGAGAGAGGCTACCTACTTTTGTCAAGTGACTTAAACTCCATTTCAAAAATCTTGGAATTCTTGATAACAGTGACCTTTTTCTCTAGATTTTGGCAATTAATTTTGTTTATTTTTTTATCATGAATTAGACTACATCCTTTTCTGCTCAAAACATTTATTCAAATGGACATTAAGCCCCTTCTTAGAAAATGTAATGCTTTATGGAACTCCTCTTCATTAGATACCAAATACCTGTCCTTTATTAAGATTAATTCCTTTTTAGCTTTCTAAACAATTTGTTTTTTTGTTCTTATTTTTTTCATTTTCCAAGTTCTCCAAACTATATGACTTAAGTTCATATTATTCAATCATTGTCATTCAATTTTGAATTATTAAACTTCTACACTGTGCAGCATCTTGAATGAGAGAAACATACACACTTAGTTTGTTATGAATGAAGAAATTATGTGAATAATACACCCTTTCTACTATGTTTAAAAAAAGAAACATTGACTTTCTGCATTTTGATTTTTTCTTAGTCTGTGAATCAGTGACCTATTAGATAGCATGGATAGTTGAAATCCTTTAAACATTTTAGTTGTATATATAAGTAATTTTTTTCTTGATGCAGATATTTTGCTAAATAGTGGTTTCTTAATTTGGGATAGTTCAGATTTTTTTTAGCACATTTTAATAAATGTGTTTTTTTTTTTTTTTTTTTTTTTTTTTTTTTTTTTTTTTTTTTTAATATTTTATTTTTCCAAATACAGGTATAGATAATTTTCAACATTTATTTTTGTAAAATTTTATGTTTCAAATTTTTTCCCTCCCATCCTTACCTCCCTTCTCCCCAAGATAGTAAACAATCTGATATAGGTTAATTATGTGCAATTCTTTTAAATATATTTTCATATTTGTCATTATTGTACCAAAAAAAAAATCAAATCAAAAGGAGAAAAAACCATGAGAAAGAGAAAAACAAACAAAAAGGTGAAAATTCTATGCTTTGATCCACATTCAGCCTCTATCATGCTCTCTGGATGAGGATGCATTTTCCATACCAGATCTCCATTGGAATTGCCTGGAATCACATAAGTCCATTATAGTTGATCTTCACATAATCTTATTTGTTACTGTATACATTTTTAGGAATGTTTTTTTTTTTTTTTTTTTTTTTTTTTTAAATTTTTTTTTATTATATATATATATATATTTTATAATATTATCCCTTGTATTCATTTTTCCAAATTACCCCCCCTCCCTTATTCCCTCCCCCCGACGACAGGCAATACCATACATTTTACATGTGTTACAATATAGTCTAAGTAAAATACATGTGTGTGAATATCATTTTCTTGTTGCACAATAAACATTAGAATCCGAAGGTATATGCAACCTGGGCAGACAGATATTAGTGCTAACAATTTACATTCCCCTCCCAGTGTTTCTTCTCTGGGTGTATCTACCTCTGTCCATCATTGATCAACTGGAAGTGAGTTGGATCTTCTTTATGTTGAAGATTTCCACTTCCATCAGAATACATCCTCATACAGTATCGTTGTTGAAGTATACAGTGATCTTCTGGTTCTGCTCATTTCACTCAGCATCAGTTGATTTAAGTCTCTCCAACCCTCTCTGTATTCCTCCTGCTGGTCATTTCTTACTGAGCAATAATATTCCATAACTTTCATATACCACAATTTACCCAACCATTCTCCAACTGATGGACATCCATTCATTTTCCAGTTTCTAGCTACAACAAAAAGAGCTGCCACAAACATTTTGGCACATATATGTCTCTTTCCGCTCTTTAGTATTTCTTTGGGATATAATCCCAGTAGTAGCGCTGCTGGGTCAAAGGGTATGCACAGTTTGATAACTTTTTGGGCATAATTCCAGATTGCTCTCCAGAATGGCTGGATTCTTTCACAACTCCACCAGCAATGCATTAGTGTCCCAATTTCCCCACATCCCCTCCAACATTTGTCATTATTTGTTCCTGTCATCTTAGCCAATCTGACAGGTGTGTAGTGGTATCTCAGAGTGGTCTTAATTTGCATTTCTCTGATCAGTAGTGATTTGGAACACTCTTTCATGTGAGTGGATATAGTTTCAATTTCTTCCTCTGAGAATTGTCTGTTCATATCCTTTGACCATTTATCAATTGGAGAATGGTTTGGTTTCTTATAAATTATGGTCAGTTCTCTATATATTTTGGAAATGAGACCTTTGTCAGAACCTTTGTTTTTAAAAATATTTTCCCAATTTGTTACTTCCCTTCTAATCTTGTTTGCATTAGTATTATTTGTACAGAAACTTTTTAGTTTGATGTAATCAAAATCTTCTATTTTGTGATCAATAATGATCTCTAGTTCTCCTCTGGTCATAAATTCCTTCCTCCTCCACAAGTCTGAGAGGTAGATTATCCTCTGTTCCTCTAATCTATTTATTATCTCCCTCTTTATGCCTAAATCATGGACCCATTTTGATCTTATCTTGGTATATGGTGTTAAGTGTGGATCCATATCTAATTTCTGCCATACTAATTTCCAGTTTTCCCAACAGTTTTTTCCGAATAATGAATTTTTATCCCTAATGTTGGAATCTTTGGGTTTGTCAAAGATTAGATTGCTATAGATGTACCCTTTTTTGTCCTTTGTATCTAATCTGTTCCACTGATCTACCGGTCTATTTCGTAGCCAATACCAAATGGTTTTGGTGACTGCTGCTATATAATATAGCTTTAGATCAGGTACACTTAGACCACCTTCCTCTGAGTTTTTTTTCATTAGTTCCCTTGCAATTCTTGACCTTTTATTCTTCCATATGAATTTTGTTGTTATTTTTTCTAGGTCATTAAAATAGTTTCTTGGGAGTCTGATTGGTATAGCACTAAATAAATAGATTAGTTTGGGGAGTATTGTCATCTTTATTATATTCGCTCGGCCTATCCAAGAGCACTGAATGTCTTTCCAATTATTTAAATCTGATTTTATTTTTGTGGCAAGTGTTTTGTAATTTTTCTCATATAATTCCTGACTTTTCTTTGGTAGATGGATTCCCAAATATTTTATACTATCAACATTTGTTTGGAATGGAATTTCTCTTTGTATCTCTTGCTGTTGCATTTTGTTAGTGATATATAAAAATGCCGAGGATTTATGTGGATTTATTTTGTATCCTGCCACTTCTCCACTTTGCTGAAATTTTGAATTATTTCTAGTAGCTTTTTAGCAGAGTCTTTGGGGTTCTCTAAGTATACCATCATGTCATCTGCAAAAAGTGATAGTTTAATTTCCTCATTTCCTACTCTAATTCCTTGAATCTCTTTCTCGGCTCTTATTGCCGAGGCTAGCGTTTCTAGTACTATATTGAATAGTAATGGTGATAGTGGGCAACCTTGTTTCACTCCTGATCTTACTGGGAAAGGTTGCAGTTTATTTCTATTGCATATTATGCTTACTGACGGTCTTAAATATATACTCCTGATTATTCTAAGGAATAATCCGTTTATTCCTATACTCTCAAGAGTTTTTAGTAGGAATGGATGTTGGATTTTGTCAAATGCTTTTTCTGCATCTATTGAGATGATCATATGGTTCTTATTAATTTGATTATTAATATGGTCAATTATATTAATAGTTTTCCTAATATTAAACCAGCCCTGCATTCCTGGGATAAATCCTACTTGATCATAGTGTATTATCTTGGAGATGATTTTCTGAAGTCTTTTTGCTAATATCTTATTTAAGATTTTAGCATCAATATTCATTAAGGAGATTGGTCTATAATTTTCTTTCTCAGTTTTCGATCTACCAGGTTTAGGTATCAGTACCATGTCTGTGTCATAAAAGGAATTTGGTAGGACTCCTTCATCCCCTATTTTTTCAAATAATTTATATAACATTGGGGCTAATTGTTCTTTAAATGTTTGGTAAAATTCACATGTGAATCCATCTGGCCCTGGGGATTTTTTCCTGGGGAGTTGATTAATAGCTTGTTCTATTTCTTTTTCTGAAATGGGACTATTTAAGCAATTTATCTCCTCCTCTGTTAATCTAGGGAGCCTATATTTTTGGAGGAAGTCATCCATTTCACTTAAGTTATCAAATTTATTGGCATAAAGTTGGGCAAAGTAACTCCTTATTATTTCTCTAATTTCCTCTTCATTGGTGGAAAGATCCCCCTTTTCATTTGTAAGACTATCAATTTGATTTTCCTCTTTCTTTTTTTTGATCAAATTTACCAAAGGTTTATCTATTTTATTGGCTTTTTCATAAAACCAACTCTTGGTTTTATTTATTAATTCAATAGTTTTTTTACTTTCAATTTTATTGATTTCTCCTTTTAATTTTTGTATTTCGAGTTTAATTTTTGGTTGGGGGTTTATAATTTGGTCTTTTTCTAGCCTTTTAAGTTGTAAGCCCAATTCGTTAATCTTCTCTTTCTCAATTTTCTTCAAATAAGCCTCTAAAGATATAAAATTTCCCCTTATTACCGCTTTAGCTGCATCCCAAAGATTTTGATATGATGTCTCATCATTATCATTATCTTGGGTGAAATTGTTAATTGTTTCTATAATTTGCTCTTTCACCCAGTCATTCTTTAAGATGAGATTATTCAGTTTCCAATTACTTTTTGGTCTATTTACCCCTAACTTTTTACTGAATGTAGCTTTTATTGCATTGTGATCTGAGAAGAAGGCATTTATTATTTCTGCCTTCCTACATTTAATTTTGAGATCTTTATGTCCTAGTATATGGTCAATTTTTGTATAGGATCCATGAACTGCTGAGAAGAAAGTATATTCCTTCCTATTGCCATTCAGTTTTCTCCAAAGGTCTATCATACCTAGTTTTTCTAATGTTCTATTTACTTTTTTAATTTCTTTCTTGTTTGTTTTGTGGTTTGATTTGTCTAAATCTGAGAGTGCAAGGTTGAGATCTCCCACTATTATAGTTTTACTGTCTATTTCTTCTTGCAGTTCTCTTAACTTTTCCTTTAGAAAGTTAGATGCTATACCACTTGGTGCATATATGTTTAGTATTGATATGGCTTCATTATTTATGCTACCTTTCAGCAGGATATAGTTTCCTTCCTTATCTTTTTTAACGAGATCTACTTCTGCTTTTGCTTGATCTGAGATAAGGATAGCTACCCCTGCTTTTTTGGCTTTACCTGAAGCATAATAGGCTCTGTTCCAACCTTTTACCTTTACTCTGTATGTATCTCCCTGCTTTAAGTGTGTTTCCTGTAGGCAACATATTGTAGGGTTCTGCTTTTTGATCCAATCTACTATCCGTCTCCGTTTGATGGGATCGTTCATCCCATTTACATTTACAGTTAAAATTACTAATTCTGTATTTCCTGCCATCGTATTATCCCCAGATTATGCTTTTTTCCCTTGACCCCCCTGATCCCCCTCCCCGATATTTAATTTACAGACCCCCCTTGTGACGCGCAACCCTCCCTCTTTTTTTTTTTTTTTAGGATCCCTCCCCCCTCCCTCCAAGTCCCTTCACTTATTCCCCTTTTCCTTTTCCCTTTTCCTCTCCCCCCTTTTAATGAGGTGAGAGAAAATTCTCTGAAAAACAAATATGTTAATTATTTACTCTTTGAGCCTCTTCTGATGAGAGTAAGATTCACACAATGATTCTCCCCCTCACTAAGTTCCCTCAGATATGGTGTATTTTCTATGTCTCTTCCTGGGATGTAGTTTCCCTCTTTTTATCACTCCTTCCCCTTTTTCTGAACCGACCTCCTTCCCTTTACTACACCCCCCTTTTTTTCTTTTATATCAGTAAAATCAAATTATCCTTGAGTATTTTTTATATACCCACAACAGAGTTACAGTTCTCAAGGGTTCTGTGTACCTTTTTCTGTTTCTCTTCAGTCTTGTGGGTGTAGATCAAATTTTTTGTTTAAGTCTGGTTTTTTTCTTAGAAACATATAGAATTCCTCTGTTTCATTGAATGACCATCTTCTTCCGTGGAAAAAGATGCTAAACTTAGCTGGGTAGTTCATTCTTGGTTGCAGTCCTTGATCTTTTGCCTTACGGAATATCAGGTTCCAGGCCCTTCTATCTTTTAATGTGGAGGCAGCCAGATCTTGGGTGACCCTTATTGTGGCACCTTGGTATTTAAATTGTTTTTTTCTAGCTGCTTGCAGGATTTTCTCCTTTGTGTGGTAATTCTGCAGCTTAGCCACAATATTCCGTGGTGTTCTTTTTTTAGGGTCTATTTCAGAAGGAGTTCGATGAATTCTTTCCACATCTACTTTCCCTTCTGTTTCTATTATCTCTGGACAGTTCTCTTTGATAATTTCCTGTAAAATAGAATCTAGGCTCTTTTTTTGGTCATAGTTTTCTGGAAGTCCAATAATCCGCAGATTATCTCTCCTAGATCTATTTTCCAGGTCTATAGATTTTCCCAGTAAGTATTTGACGTTGTTCTCCAGCTTCTCATTTTTTTTGTTTTGTTTGACTGATTCTTGGGTTCTCTGTGAATCATTCATTTCTATTTGTTCCATCCTGACTTTTAAGGAGTTATTTTCTTCTTTCACAGTTTTTAGTTCTTTTTGTAAATGCCCAATTTCGTTTTTAAATGAATTATTTTGCTCTATTGAATTTTTTTCCATTTCCCTAATTTTTTTTTTTTGAGAATTATTTTCTTTTTCCAATTCAGAAATTCTATTTTCTTGAGACTTTTTTATCTTTTCCAATTCAGAAATCCTACTTTCCTGTGTTTTTTTAACCTTTTCTAATTCACTAATTTTGTTTCCCTGCATCTCCTGTGAATTCTTTATTTTTTCCAACTCCAATTTCAGGACGTTGTTATTTTCTATCATAACTTCCCTTTCCTTGCCCCATTTTTCTTCAATCTCCCTCAATTTCTTAAGAGCTTCTTCTAGGAGAGAGTTATGTGATGGGGGGCAGGAATCGTTCCCCTTTAGGTTGTTATCTTCTGAATCTTTGCTGTTAACTTCCTCGGGGTTGGATACCCGCTCTTTCTCTGTATAGAAGGAATCTATAGTTTTTCTAGCTTTTTTGCTCATACTTAAAAAATGTTTTGGGGTCTGTCCCTGGGGTAGGAAATTATTTACTTCTTTACCAGCTTCCTCCCAGACCGGATGGATGCAGCGGCCCCTGCGCACGCGCTAAGAGAGAGCTCTGGGAGAGAGTTCCCCACCCCCTCCCTGGAAGTGCCTCAGAGGTGATTAGCACTGCTGTGCTTTGAGGGCGTAGAATAGTGAAGACAGCAAGAAGCTCAGCCTATGTGTCCGGGTAGGGAGTGGACGTCTGCAGCAGGTGACGTAAGAAGCCCCTGCGCTCAAACTGGAAGTGTCTGCCAGAAACCACGGTCCCTAGTTCAAAGGTTCCGCTTCTCTGGGACTTCCTGGAGCTGAGTTCCACTCCCTCCAGCTAAGCTAGGCCGTGTGTGTTGCCTTGGGCCGTATCCACCCACTTGTCAGTCTCTTAACTATTCTCAGGAGGTAGCTGAGGCCACACCCCCTGGTGCCGAGTCTGCCCCAGGGTGGGGGGGGGGGGGAAATCTAATCTGAGTTTTAAAATATTTTGGCTTTCTCTTCTGAACTGCTAAATAATTAGCAGAGAAGAGCTAACAGCCTGTGCCAGATTCCTTTACCTCAGTGGCTTCTCTGATCCCAGAGCCCCTCCCAGCGCAATGGGCGCAGTGTGCCCCTACCCCACCGTCTGTGCTGGTCTTTCTTATTCCTCCCCTGAGAACTGACCTTTCCTGTTGAAACTCCAGATTCTCTTCAGCTGGTAAGTCTTGCTTCCAGTCCTTGTGGTATCTATCAGTCCTGAGCTAATTTTGAGACTTAATTTATCTAATTGGTTGTGAGGGAGTGAGGACGTTCACTGAGTAGTGTGTTTCTTCTCCGCCATCTTGGCTCCGCCCCCAATAAATGTGTTTTAATAAATTTGTCTTTAATCCTATACATTTTATTTTATTTTATATATTTATTTTTTGCATTTGAAATCATTACTCCCAAAAAATGATGCTTAATTTTCGCAAATCTGCCTAGAGAACTTCATATTTCTCTGGGTATTGGTGTGAGGAAGGATTCACCTTTTTCTCATGTATGATAACTACTTCTTCAAAGCAGAGAGAGAAGGAGGTCATTCAAAATATTTTATTATTATTGACAAAATGAATACAGTTGCATTCATAAGGAAGTGGATTTTTGTTGCTATTAATTGGACTTTTATTTTGTGATTGTGCTGAATTCCTTCCACATACTCAGATAAAGAACTATGTTTTAACTTACTCTTATTTTAAAATGATTTTCTGGATCATCAAAGTAGCAAGAGGTTGAATGAATCATTTCTGTTCATAGTTCGTTAATGTCAGAGGCCAGACTTGAATCTAGTTTTTTTCCTGACTCCAAGGCCTATTGTATAATGACAGCTTCTCCAAAATTGATACCATTTTTAAAATAACAAAGGAAATTATTACAAAAATATGGTAAGCTTCTCTTGTCTACTTTTCATAATACTGATATAATAAGATAATTTAGGCACAATACTGAATTTTAGGACAATCATTTGACAATAACAATGGGAATAATACTCAAACTAATTGCCTTTATGGAAAGATAATTTTGCAAGGCTTAATAAAATTCTTGAGAACATAATGTTTGGAAAAATAAGATCAGATAACATTTAAATGGATATTAAAATATGTGGAACAATGGACAACTATAATAGGCAAGTTGTCTCAGATATCATTAAAAGGCCTTCTTAAGCTGCGGTCGGTGAATTATTTTTAAGAAAAATATTCTTAAAGTTGCATTTCAGTATAATTGATTTCCTTTGTAATTATACATATTTTATTTTAAGTGCTTTAAAAATAGCCTTCTGAGAAAGGGTCCTTAGGCTTTTTCATACTGCAAAAGAGGTTGATGACATTCAAGAAAGGTTATGAAGCCCTGTCAAATAGGCTATTTTAGAACTATCCAGGTGCATATTATTAAGTAGTTTAATCATGTAAAGAAATTTTCAAAGTATTATTTAAAAATAAGATATGATAATGCTATCTCTACTCTTGAATGATCTCATAATATTCTTGTTTCTTTATTCCCTAGAATTGTATAAACATGGTCTACTCAAAGCCTGGGAAATTTGTAAATTAGGTACTGGAAAAATATACTACAGATCTTTAATTTTTTAAACAAGTGTGTTTATTTTTTATTGTCATCAATAGCTGGCTGGCACAATTGCTGCTGAGGAGGCTACTTTCACTCCATTCTTCTCAGGTGTCTCTTCTCAAATGCTTTACTCTCATCTCTATGTTAATCATATAAATATAAGTCTTTGTCTCTATCTGTAAATAAAATATCTACATAGGGAGAAGCTGGTATCTTACATATGTAAATATAAACATATGGACATTTAGATATAGATATGAGCATGTGCACAATCAACAAAAGACACTTAAAGATTTTTGAGATAATTGAGATTTTCAGAAAAAAATTTTTTTTGCAGTTGTGCCTTTGCCTGAATTATAGTCTTAGGAAAATTGTTAAGGTACCATACTACATTTTTTTCACAATGTGTAGACAAATATATTCATCTTGACAAAACAGGAATTTGGTGATTAGTAATCATGGGTGCATGTTTCAGCCATCCTCTTTGCCAATACAGGAGCATCAAAGTCTCATGGTGTAATGGAGTGAGGGCACATTTTTGTGGTGCTAAATTTTGTTTGCATCTACACACCATCAAGGGACAGTGTATAAGTAGGTTTCTTTACAGATGAATTTTCCAAGTTCTGTAACATTGAGGGGAAGAGGCTGTTAAAATAAAATAAAATAAAATAAAACAAAATAGTTTACTGGAATTGAGGTAATGTCCTTTTCTTACTAATATTTAATTGAAGTCTTATCTCTGTTGAACCTTATCTAGTGACAAAAGTTGATTCCCAGAATTAGGCTCCTTTTTCACAGCACATCTCAGATGGAGGATCAATGAGACAGATCTTTAAACTAAAGAAATACATTCTATTTTTCTCTCTTCCCTCTATCTCACCAACATAGGCTTTTTTTTTTTTCTTTTTTTCACTTAAAACTTGGTCTGCCATATCTTTGTCAACTGATACTGCTGAAGGTTCTGAAGCTACCATTAAAACAACAACAAAACACCTTCAAACTTTAGGGAATCGTTGAAGGAATAATGCATAAGGAAGCCATTTAAGAGGTCCACAGAAGAGGATATCTCTAGAAATCTGGAAAAATAGACAAAAGTTGCATCCTCATTAATATTTGTAAGATTTAAATTTGCTCTTGACTCCAGCAACAGATAAGGGAAATAGCATTTAAGCATGTTGGGGTTCGAGACCAATGTCACAAGATGTCTCAAAAGAATTTGAAGGCTCAGACACAAATCCAAGTAAGGGGCAAGTTTGTTATAATTGTAACACTATTTAAAGCATGCTAAATTCCAAAAGAGGTTAGCAAAGAGGAATAGAAAAATAAATTTTTAGGGAAAAGTAAGAAAAAACAGGTGCTTCATGTCACTGATATGCTAATTTTATTGCTTAGAGGGGGAGTTCAGTAGTAGTGTGGTTTTGACTTTCTGCACAGGTGCAGTTCCCTGGGCAGAGCTCACTGTGGGGGAGGGAAGGAAACCTTCTGGAAGTGTGTTTTGGGGCTTGAAATGTCAATTGGCAGGTATCCAATTTTGTTCTATGCTTGTTCTAATTTTAAGTACCTCATTATTGTTGCACATTAATTTTAGAAATCCCGCTATAACTGACCAACAGATTATAACCTGACAGCCAGAAGTCTTTTGGACTCAGCATCCTGGCCATATAAAATAAAATAAGACAAGATAGCATAGGAGAAGAAATGCATCATTCCTAACTACATTTCCAAGACCAGGTAGCTTTGGGTTATTGCCAAGAGCTGCACCACATCAAACATTTTATAATATTCAAGGCATTGTTCTAATACTTTACAAATGTTGTCTCATTTGATCCTCATAACCACTTTGTGAAGTAGTTCTTATTATTAACTTCATTTTAGAATGGAAATTGATATAATCACAGGTTAGATGACTTGTTCAGAGTGACATCACATACTTGAAAACATAACTATCTTCCTCTAGGTCTGAATCTTTTTAGATCTGGCACATTCTATATTGATACTATTCTATATTGTTGAATAAATACTTGGTCTTATTCTTTTTATTTGTGAATTGGTTGGATAACATTCAAGCATTAAAGCATATAGCCTATATTTATAAATATAATCTATAATTATTAGTTAGGCTTAGAGAAAAATATATCGCTAAGGAACCCTGTCTTCATTTATTCTTATTCATTCCTCAAACATTAAAGAATCAACAACTTTGTGTAATACATTGAATTTAGGCATAGAGATTTTTTTTCTATACTATACATAATTCCTATAGTATATATATTCCTATATATAATAGTTTCCTATT
The DNA here is from genome assembly GCF_048593235.1 of Sminthopsis crassicaudata. Classification (NCBI taxonomy): domain Eukaryota; kingdom Metazoa; phylum Chordata; class Mammalia; order Dasyuromorphia; family Dasyuridae; genus Sminthopsis; species Sminthopsis crassicaudata. Next base: position 131,029,879 of record NC_133619.1, on the reverse strand, counting down.
ATAGGGAACTGCCAGTTCATAGTTTGTACCAATACAGATTTACAACTTCACATAGATAGTATTCTTAGAGAGTTCCCTGGGACATCAAGAAGTCAAGTGACTTTTTCAGACTTATTCAATTAGACTGTATCAAGAGGCTGAAATTCAAAAGTATTCCTTGACTTCAGGATATATCTACTGTACCATACTGCCTTACGGTACAGATGTAGTACATAACAATAGTCAGAGCCTTTGACAGTTATATTTTACAAACTATCAAATAATTGACCTCTTTGAACTTTAAATTCATCTTTGAAATATAGGGATCAATAATTTCTTTCTTGCCTGCCTCATAGGATTGTCGCATAAAGAAAATGGGATAATTCATCAGAAAGTCTTTGTAAAATGAAAAGTGCTTTGTAAATGTAAACTTCTTTAAATGCAGCATACTGTAAACATTTATTAACTCTTTCCATTTTTTATAAAATACAATCAGTATTGGATTAAAATAGCCATATATTGTTTATAACTAAAACATATTGTCTTGTGATATTAAACCTATTAGTAGAAGGTGTGATGTATTTACTAAGTAGTTCCAATAACCTTCCTAGAAGCAAATCTTTTGAATTAAATTATGTATTTAAAGGCTTTAAAATGCCACCAAGACCACAAATTCACAATTTTTTTCATGTTTCTTCCATGCTTGATATTAATCTTTATTTTTATGTCCTATTTGTGGAAACCTGCCCTATTATGGATGAAAAAATATGTATAAATAGCAATGTTTAGACAACGGAAGCATTCCCTTCCTAAATAGAAATGTGTTCTTTATGCTTTCAGTGGTATCAATGCAAGATTCTTAAAGCCTGACATCTTAAGTCTTCCATTTAGTAAACACAGTATTTTCTTGATTTTACTATTTTTGGAATGTGGTTTCATTTTTTTTTTCTTTTTCTTTTCTTTTTTTTTTTTTTTTTTTTTTTTTTTTTGGCATGTGGTTTCATTGATGTGATGAGTTCTGAGTAAGGAAATTCTTTCATCCATCACTACCTTTGAAGATTGGCACATTCTGTGAAACTTAAGGTCTTGAGTTTTCTAATTCTATTTACTAAAATAAAATAACAACATTGATAAGTCATGTTTCAAAATATGATATTTTAACTTTTTAAATAACCTTAAAATAATTTACATTTTATCAAAGATTACATAATTATTAAATGGGGCTTGCCTGGGAATTATTGGTGGCCAATCAATGAGAATCAGAGTGATTTAGATTTAAGGCATTGTCCTTAACAAAGAAATCTAGCCAGTTAACTCCAAGATATCTTGGGATGGTTCAGAGATACAAAAGAAAAAAGAAAAAAAAAGCTTTCAAGTGCAAACCTTTTGTGGACAGAGGAAGGGAAAAGAAAGAGACAAGGAAGAAAAGAAGTTTTCCTACTGACCAGTTTGAGTTTGTAGGCCAGTTTTGTTCACAGAGATTGTTTGTCCTTCATTCTCAAAGAGAACCATGACATCAGGGAGGTGATGACATGATGGGCAAAACAATTGGATTTAAAGTGAGGGAGGGCTGTGCAAAGTCACCTGCCTCACTTTTTCTTCTAGAGACTTCTGGGTTTAGGGGCAAAATATAGATCAAGACAACTGAAGATGGTCCTGGATATAATGGGAGACCCTCACCTTTTTGAGCTAAGGTCTTCAGCAGGTTTCAGTTTTACAGAGGCTACAAACTCTTTCTATTGATATTATTAAATAAACTAATTTATATTAAATCATTGTTTTCTTTGTTTTCATAATCATTAATATAAACATTAACATTATAAAAAAATGAGAACTAATGACCTACAAATGCAAACTGAAGCTTAATTTCCTCACTTTCTTGCTTCTTTGAGAAAATATATAGCTAATGTGAAAATGTTTTACATGAATTCACAGCTCTAACTGATATCATAATGTTTGTCTTCTCTGTAGGTCAGTGACAAGGGGAGTAAGGAAGGAGAGAATTTGTATTTCAAACTTTAAAAGAGAAAAGAATGTTAACATAATTAAAGAAGACATAATGAAAGTTAAATTAAAAATGCATCTATGAATTATAGTCTTAATTTTCCAACAGGTTATTCTGTATTTAAAAACTGACCTGGAAGGTTATAGTTACTTATTTAAATTTTTTAAATTGTCAATTTTTATAATGGAATTGAAGAGAAATTTTTAATTTGACAAAAATGAATATTTTATTTTTCTCAACCAAAGAAGGGATGGATCCTTACAAACAAAAAATGTCCCTGTTTTGAAAAAGGATAGTCACTGGGAAACTATAGGAAAATATGCAAATACCTATTTCTTTAATTTGCTGTTTTTGAATTTTTTTTTCTTCTCTTTACAATCTTACAGTGGATAGGCTGTTTGATATGCTAGCTGCAGGAGTTTTCTCTCATGTAAATCTGGAACTGTTAAAGAATAAAAGATTTGTTTTATTATGGATGAAGTAGGAGGGTTGATTTATAAATTTATCCTAACAATAATAGGCATTCTTTTTTTCTGTAAGGAATTTTTCTTTCTTTTTCATTTTATTTTTCTTAATTTTGTTATAGTAATGAATTTTCTCCCTACACGTTTCCTTTAGATACTTAGAAGTCTATCTCTGTATATCATTATTCTTCAATTTGTTTGCTATTCAAAGAACATACATTATTTATTTATTTTTATCTTAGTTTTCAATTTAGAAATCTCCTAAATCAAAGAATAACTGATGCTGTAATAAAAAGGGAAGATTTATATACATGCATGCAGAAATGTTCTCTGGCCACAAGTCATACTAGAAATTGCATATTTGATAGCTGCAGAAATATTAGTCGCCACTATATGATTTTAATCAAAAATAGCTCCAAATACAGTAAGGAAAATCCAAATTAAAGTGACTAGGAAGATATGACCATTTTGTTTGTACAAATTATTATTTTTATTTACATAGCCACTTTATTATTTTGCTTTCTTACAAAATATGGGATATTAACTTCAGAACAAGTGTAAAAATTTGCATAATTTAGGTTTTCTAGCAATGTTGTACAGTTCTTTGTTTACTATAGAAAAATGAATGTGTTTTATAAAAAATGCTAAATTCTCCAAAGCTAGTTTATCTTCTATTTACAAGCATAAAATCAACATATATATATATATATATATAGATATATAGATATATGTCTATATATCTATATATATATAATACAGTTTATATGAATACTTTAGGCATTACATTTTATCTCTGTAATGCTCTTTAATAGTTGAAAGGAAGCCTTTTTTATTAATAGTACATATGGCAGATGGAATTCTGCATTGATAGTAAAGTTCTTTCTTTAAAAATGTGTATATACATGTATATGATTATTTCAAACATATTTTTCTTTTTAAATTTGAATTCTAGCATCTCTCCCTTCCTCCCAAACTTCCCTCCCCTCCTAAAAAGTCAGTCAATATAAAATCATTGACACATGTGAAATCATGCAAAACTATTTCCATATTACCCATATCACAAAAAAGTGAGGAAATTGTATTTCAATTTGCACTGAGAATTCATCAGTTTGCTTGCTGATAGGAAACATCATTTTTCATGTTGAGTCCTTTTGAATTGACTTGAATCACTGTATTGATTAGAATATCCAAGATTTTATGATAGATTATCATTATGGTACAACTATTACTGTGCACAGTGGTTTTTCTCACTGTATGTTTCATCAGTTCATACAGATCTTACATTTTTTTCCCCTGAAACTACTTCTCTCATCATTTCTTAAAGCATCTCCTGATGCTCCATTTCGATCATTCACTGCAATTTGTTTATTCATTTCCAAACTGATGAATATTCCTTCAAATTTCAATTCTTTCCCACCAAAAAGGAGCTTCTATAAACAATTATCTTTTGCATTTATAAATCATTTTCCTTTTTCTCTGATTTCTTTGTAGTGGCATTGCTAGATCAAAGGGTATGCACAGCTATACAACCCTTTGAATAGAGTTCCAAATTCTACAGAATGATTGGATCTGTTTACAACTCCACCAGCAATTCATTAATGTATCCAGTTTTCCTTATCCCTTCCAACATTTGTCCTTTCTGATAGGTATGAAACAGCATGTCAAAAATGTTTGCTTTTTTTCTAATCCACAGTGATTCAGAGCATTTTTACATGACTAGATAATTTTCTTCTTCTGAAAATAGTCTATTCATCCCATTTATGAACTGGGGAATGATTTTAAAAATTGTAATAATGAATTTTACTCAGTTCCTTATATATTTGAGAAATGAGGTCTTTATTAAAGAAACTTCCTTCACAATTTTTGGTATTCTGTCATTACCTATGATACCTTTAAGCAAAATGTAGTTCCTCTATTCATCTCTTGCAATTTTTGCTTTTGCTTTGTCTGAGATCATGATTGCCATCCTTGCTCTCTTCACTTTAGTAAAAGTTGTTTAATCTGGTCCACTCTTTCGTTTCATCTATGTATATGGATTTCTGACTCAAGCATGTCTCTTTTACCCAGTACATTGTTGGTCTCTGGTTTCCAAACCCTTGTGCTATCTGCTTCCGTTCTATGTGTTAGCTCATCCCATTCACATTCACAGTGATCATAACTTCCATCCTGTTTTTCTCTGTTTATATTTCTCTTTTATTTTATCTTATCCATCTTACAATCACTGATTTCCCTACTTTTCTCTCTCCTTTATAATTACTGTTTCCTTTTATATCTTATCATCTTCCCTTCTTATTTCCCTACTGGGTAAGGTAGATTTCCATACCCTTTTGAATGTATCAGTATGTCTACACACATGTACACACATACATAAACAGAGAAAACATGTATACATAGGGTATAGAATAAATAATATAGATAATATATGAAAGTGTATATATATAAATATGTGTACACATGCGTATACAAATATACATACAAACATATTCTTGTCTGAAATAATTTTGAAGAGAATCAGATTCAAACATTGATCACCCCCCCTTTTCCTCTGTAGTACAAAAGGTCTCTGCATGCCTCCTTGACATAAGATAGTTTGCCCCATTCATTTTCCTTCCCTCCTCAAAGAATTATATTCCATTTTGTTAGGTAGGTTATTATTTTTATGATCCTTGCTCCATTGTCAACTGGAATACCTTTAATGTGGAAGTTGATGAATTTGTATAATCCTGGCTTCATGATATTTAAATTGTTCGTTTCTTGCTTCTTGCAACATTTTTCCCTTTGATTTGGGAGCTCAGGAATATGGTTATACAGTTTATACAATCCTTTTGAGTATTCATTTTTGGAAATCTTTCAGAAAATAAATAGTGGATTTTTTCAGTTTCTATTTTGACCTCCAATCCTAAAGAAAATCAGAGTACTTTTCCCTTATAATTTCTTGAAATACAATGTCTAGACTTTTTTTTAATGATCATAAATTTCAGTAGTACAATTTTATTGTAAAATTTCTCTCCCAAGTCTATTTTACAGGTCAATTGTTAATCTTATGTAATGTTTTACATTTTCTTCTGGCTTTTCCATCTTTGTGATTTTGTTTTATAGTGTCTTGAAATCTCATGGCGTCATTAGAATCAACGTTTTCTATTTTAATTTTTAAGAATTTTTTTCTTCCAGGAATTTTGATGTCTCTTTTGCTGTTAGACCAATTCTGCTTTTAGAGATTTTATTTAAGATACTGAATAAGAACAAAATATTTATCTTTTATATGTGGGAATGTAAACTATATGTTTAAGATTGTCATTAGTAGTTTGATAGTTCAAAAGAAAGACTGAGGAAAAGCTGACTATGATGTTGTAAAAAGCAAAAACTGTGCAGGAAATAAAAGAATTAGATGAGGAGGAGAAATGGTAATTCTGGAGAAAATGAGAGAGAGAGAGAGAGAGAGAGAGAGAGAGAGAGAGAGAGAGAGAGAGAGGGAGAGAGAGAGATATCAGGAAAGGCTTGAGGGAAGCTAGGAAGGCAGAGGGCATAGAGCTCTAGGAATGGACCTTTTATTTAATTTTTTTTTCATTTTTGCATATTCTTTATTGTATTTTTCTTTTTGTGTTTTTGCTTGAACATATATACTTGAATACCTTTTTTGGTCAATAGACAATAAAATATAATTATTTTCTTATTTTCCTTTTGCCAAGTATTTATTTTTTCATAGTTTTATTGATCTCATAAAATTAGAGTTTTATCCCTCTCATTTATCTTCTCAATTTTTCCTCTAACAATCATGACTTTCTTTAATTCTTCTTGGACTTCTTGCTGATCTTGGGTCCAATATCATTTTTTAAGTTTTGCTCTTAGGTGTTTTCACATTGTTGTCTTCTTCTAAGTCTATGTCTTGTTCTTTTCTCCCACTATTTTAGCTTTTCATGATCAAGTTATTTTGTGGTGATTATTAGATGTTTGTTTCCCCAGATAAAAGTTCTTCACTTTTAATTTTATATTAAGTTTGAGTTCTGATCAAATGGGCTGTGGAGGCTGTGTGCCAAGTTTCATACTTTTTCCTGCTGCCATTTTCAGAGCTACAAGTTTTCAGTGTTTCCAAAGTGGTGTTATCCTGGAGAGAGTGGTCATTGCTTTCCTGGTCTGCACTCTGGTCATTACCGTGATCTTCTTCAGGTAAAAGTTTTAGTGTTCCTGGAACTTTGCCTTGGAACTGTGATCAGCAGCCTGTTCCCCACCCCTACCCCTGATCAATCATCAGTACTTCTCTCTGTTCTGAAACTGTGACCCAGAATTATTTATTGATCACAGAGTTATCAGTACCATCAGCACCCAGTGCCAGTAAAAGGTCCCTTCTAATCTCTTTCTGACCTTTTTTCTGTCTTTGGGTTGAGAAATCTTGAAGTTGCTGCTACTGTGACGGTCATAGCCACTTCCAAGATGCAACACTGGGGTTCCTGCTATGCTCTAAGCCTGTATTCACCTCACTTACAGACCTCTCCTGCAGATTTCTTAAAATGTTTCCTTCTGACCTTTAGTTGCCTCTATTACTCCAAAATTTTTGACTTAAATAATTATTTTAAAACTGTTTATAGGTGAATGTTGGAAGATTTTACACGTGTCTGAGGCTGTGCTCCCATCATCTTGGAGGATAATGAATTTCAATAAAGGGAATAAAATATTATAAGTAGCTTATGTATAAGACATGTCTTGGACTTAATTTATTAAACAAATACATTTTCCTCAATTTATGAATTTACTTTCTCATTCAGAGAACACAAATCTAAAATAAGCATTGTCAGTGTAAATAGAGATCCTTAGAGGTTATTGAATCAGCTAACTAAACTTGAGAAATTACCTAGAACTAAACTTGGATCACACAAAATGATGGATAGCTATCTTTTATTTGACTACTTACACTAATGGGAAGTTATTTTTATCATTAGATAGATGAATTCTATGCTGATTTGATTAATTTCCTCTAAGAAGGATGGCTAAATTAATTATAAACAAAGGCATGATAAGAGTCACTTTCCTAAACCAATGAACACAGGCCCATTTATTAGTGTATAACATTTTTGCTCATGACCTGCAATGTCACTGATGTAGAAAACTCCTGGGAAGGTTATTATCTCTATCAAGTTAGATGAAACTTAACCTCCAAGTTATAATATTAAAAAAGTTGTCTTCAGTACCAAGAAGCTGAGTGGTTATATATCAAAGGCAGAACATGAATTAAAATCTTTCTTATTATAGGTCTAACTAGCTCTCTATTAAATATTCCAAATTGCTATGACTAGTTTGGAGAAATCTGATACTTCCTCACTTTCCTCTGAACACACTCTCTTTGACATCTTATTCAGGGGGAACACATTTTTTTTTTTTTTAATTTCTCATTTATGTGAATCTACATTTAATAAAAAAGTTCCAAATTCTGTAATTTCCTTTTTTCTTTCAACTCTCACCTTC